>NC_080670.1:217125545-217209579 GCF_030247195.1 Topomyia yanbarensis
TGATTCTTGATGAAACAAAATATAGCACGACATTGCTTATTAATGGCTTCAACCATTGTTAGACATTCGCATTTGAACCTTTTTTACCAAGAATAATTTTTTTCATTAATATTCCTTATCAGCAACGCCAAGGGCCTAAAAATTGACCAATAACTTTACTTTTCTTCCCAAGGAAGACATGATCAGTGATTTTCAATCGAGAAGAGAAGCAGTTAAGCAGCTCTAAAGAGTAACCACGGTGACAAATGACAGATCACACGAAAAGTGAAGTAAATCTAGTTATCCACGGAACTATATTCCAGCAATATTCAGAATAGGCCTAACAATATGGGTGTTTTCAGAACAAACTTGGCGAGTAGATGACGGAAATCAATATGTGACGCCAAGTTAAGGAGCCGTCTTTATGCATAAAGGGAACAGAACCTAACAATAATTATTCAAGGTTTTTGCGTTTCGAATTTCTTCGCTGTTGGGACAACGAAAGATGGATGTTAAGGTATGTTCACAAAGTATGGTTTCTAATGTTGGAATAGCGTCAGCTCTGTGCATTGGTCAGATGTCGTGGTTATCAAGAAGGTGATTTCTAGTTAGGGATCATCCATAAATGACGTAGCATTTTATGAGTGATTTTTCATACCTCCCTCCCCCATCGTAGCATTTCGTCACAAACCTCTAAATACCCCCTGGTAATTACGTAGCTTGACGGTAGCCCTGCCCCCCCTTGTCACCGTAAATTTTTTCAAAAATTCTATTCTATTCCCCTTTAAAAAAGCTACGTAGCATGACATGACCCCCTACCTCCCTGTCGTCACACATCATCACAAAATACAAAACTCCCCCTCCCCCGTATAATGCTACGTCATTAATGGATGATCCCTTTAGTAGTATTTTTAATAAACAAAACAATATGTGTGCTTTTGAAATGAGCCTTGACGGGTAGATGATGGAAATCGATGTTTGACGCCATTTTAAAATCTTAAATCGACAACTTCCGGTTGAGTAACATTTTCAATAATAACACTAATTTTCAATATCAACATTTTTGAAGTGGGTTTAACGAATAGATTTATTTAAAGGATAAGCGACGAAGTGAATCGTTCTCCAGCTAAATCTGATGGCACCACGGTCGTACCTTTCTTTGAATTGCGAAAGTTTTTCTTTCAATGATCGACTCAAGCGCATCAGTACGGTAGACATCTCCTGTGATGGTTTAGCCAGGTTATAAAAGCTCGTAATACACAATTCCTAGCTGATCCCACCAAATACACAGCATGATCTTGGCACTGTGAATAATTCGCTTTGGATGCAATGATAGCGCATGACCAGAAGGACACCATGATTTTTTCCGATGGAGTGTTATCGTCATATACCTCAAAAAACAATCGATGACATTCAACGGCTCTTGTTTCTCGAATTGAAGCACCCTGTGTAGTAAACCCCTCCAAGTTTATTCGTACCCCAAATGGTTGGGGTATTCTTTTTTTAATTCGTTTCATTTGACACGGTCCACAGCGGCAGCTTATCGGAACCGTAGGTCTTTGATATGCTTACAATATGTAAAAAAAATTAAAAAGGAACAAATATTGATTATCCGTCGGATCTCTTGCACGCAACTCCTGTTGCTCGCAGAAACCTTTCGCTGTGGAACATTTGTCAGCTCGCCCACTGCGTCATGGGAGTCATTGGATTCTCTCTTGTTTTTCACGTCCAAGTCGTCATTGTTTAAGCTGTTTTGGTGTCCGTGATCAGATGTACTTCTCTGCTTCTTGCGCTTTCGAATGACTAGTGTGTTATTAACTTCCTTGCCAATGCTGCTTACAACTGGGGGTTCCGTGTTCTTTTTTTCCGGTAGTCGTGGCCTGAACAACTGCTATCGCTTGCGCTTAGTATATTGACAATGGAAACTCTGTTTTAAGTTGGTTTGCCGTAACTGAGTTGGCATCGAGTCTTCTGCAGACCAGCTGAAGCAGAAAATAGACCGGGAGGTATTCTTGAAACGATCTTAACGAGTAGAGAAGTCGTAGAGCGAAGTCATTCTGAAATTCAAGATGATGATATCCGGCTAAGCCAAATTCTCTATAAACCTACCAGTACGGGTTTTTTCGCAATGGAGTTAAGGAGTCAATTGAGGAACATCATGTGACACGCGAGTTGGCAAGTTTTACACAACCACAAGTTACCTTTTTAAGGCCTATTTACACCCTCGGCGAAAATGAACGTGAACTCGATGCGCACCAAATTGTTTTTTCCAATATCTCACTTATTAGTGCATGGAAATTGATGAAACTGGAACTAAACGATAGTACAATAATATACTTAGCGAATCCTTGCACAATTATTCGATATAATTGAATCTATGCAATAATATTTATATTCCCCGATCATTTTAAATATTCCACGGTGAAATATGTCCGCAGTGGATAATTCACTTGTTCACCGGGAGTGTAAACGAGACGATGGGCGGAATTGATACGGAGTGGTGAATATAAATGTCATCGCTGCAGTAAATTTTGCGACATCTTCCATAACCTGACACTGTCAATGGAATAAACGTTCCATATCTATCTGTTGATCGCTCTTGAAAGTAACCCACACCTAACCGAGGACGCACTACAAAAAAAAAAAAAATAAAAACACACTGACGTCATCACTCTTGAGCATCCGCAAATGCTCAAGAAGCCGGAGAGAATAGTTAAACTTGCACTGAGAGCAATTCAAGGAAACTATTCCTTCATTGCTTGAAAAAATCAATTTACTTCACTTCTCCATTCATCAATTAATTAAAACCCACTTCTATTACGTCAAAGGTATGCTCTAAAAACTCGTAGCGATTTAAGAAAAAAACTACCATCGAAAACACGTCACTCAGCAGCGCCAACTGCGATCGAAACTGCGAAGGAAAAATGTGACGCATTTGATGGTATGTTTGAATGCAGGTGTCACGCGTCTCATTAATAATAGCAAAACGATCGAAGAAAAGATCACGTCTTTCATTTCACACACCAACGATTCTTCGGTTTCAATATTTGAGACTAGGACGGCGACAAGCTGAAAGATTATTAATAAGCTAGTTTTATTTATAGCTTGCGGGGGGTGCGCACGAGAATACATTTTCAATAAATTATCGATGAAAATTGGAATCAGTTCAAGTGCCGTTCAAAAAAATTAAACTAAATAGCGTTTAATGTTGTAATTAATTTAATTTACCGTATCGATCAAGGTTGAAATCATTTCAAACCACACACCGACCAATTTATCTAATGCAACTGCAAAATGAGAGCCCAGCGAAACACCGGCATTTAAGAAGCAGGTTATCAAAGAAACCACATCAAAGCAAGCCTTTGTCAAAAACTCATGGCAACTCAGCACCACGGCTACCGCATGAATGCATTAGCAAACCTCAGTCATCCAATCGAAGAAAAAGAGTTTCAAACTTGTTGCCATCGATCGGGAAAATTTACTGAAACGGGAAATATAAAAATGCAACAAATTTTCCCACCCCCGAACCAAGCCGACGACAGCCAGAGAAAACGAATGCTGGTGAGTGTCAGGAGTGCCTTCCTGTGTTTCCAGGGAAACGGCATTTCTCTCGCGTTCTGCAGTTGTTGAGTATGTTTTGACTACCTGTGAGTACACTGGGCCCATAGTGTGAAGCCTGTGTCGGCTTGGAGGCGAGATCGAAGGAACAAACGAGAGAATGAGTGACCGGTGAGTACCAGCTTCGGGAACCCTCCAACCCAAACACTGCTGGATGAGGCAGGTGAGTGTTCGTGAATGTTTTGTGAGTTTCAATCCCCGGACCGGAGCGATGCTCCCTCGGCTGCACGGCCGTCCTAGCAGTTGTGTAGACGTTCCAAGGTGAGGCGCACATGTTGCATGTCTCCGTTAGTAACTAGACGACTGCTGGGTGTCCTTTCCAATCAGTATCTACCGAGCTGACGGGGTGTTGTCAGTTTGGGATGTTTTTTGAAAGAATTTGGATCGTATGCTTATCTCTTCTTGGACTGAGTTAAATCGGCACAACTTTTTACTTCCTAGGGTATTTTTTTAACCTGAGGAGATCGGCTCGCAGATTATTTTACCTTTTATCGTGTCGCAAGACACATGCAAGTAAGCTTATAATTATTGTAAACTTTTCAACGAGTACTTCATTGAAGCCTGCGGTTTTGGCTGCAAAATTTTTCCAGATTTTTAAACGAGCGGTGTTGCCATCTTTATTAGATCTAGAATTCTGTTTCGGTATATCAATCAGCGTACCGAGACCCCGCCAAAATTATTTTTGAATCATTTTTTTTTGTTGCAGCCAGTTTTCCTTTTGTTCAAATGACGAGCTTGCTAGTATTCGTTCTCTAGTCTATATGAGATAAGAAAAAGGCTTCCACAAACAAAATTATTGACATTGACAATAAATGCGAAATACCAGGCTTATGCGAGAATTTCACGGGGAAAGACCGAACTGAAATGTAGTGTTATCGACTGGTCTGCCAGTCATTGCTTCAATATCGTAGAATTGTTTCGAAGATGCGAAACAAACAGAACATCCTCGAGTTGAAACCACATAACTGCACTACACTTTCCCATCAACCATGGAACATTCCATTATGTGATAAATGTTTATCCATGGATATAGGTAGGCATTTTGGATCTGTCCTTCGATGTATTCCTTCTCGCACAATGAAATGGCTAGTTTCCTTGAGAAACTGCATGCGGATTAGACGACATAAGCTTGTCTTTGGTTTATCCAATTTTATACACCGAAGCATATAACATACATTAATGGGGTCTTCAGAAGTTTTGTATTTTAAGGATGTGTAAAATTCTCTCTAGAATACCTGTCCCTCTTAATTTTCATATTTTTTTCAATTAGTCTTATATTTGCCGAAAAAAGCTAACATAGGTCAATACAGTAGTAATTTTATAATCATTAAATATTTGCTTCTTTGAAAAACAGAACTTACCGTGCGTATGACATCGACATATAATTCGCTAATGCGATCTGATTTTAGTCAGTTTCCAATATGCGATGTTCTGGAAGAAAAATCATCTCATATCTAGCTTGTACAACTACACAGAAATTTATTTACGTTTCTTTTAATAACTCGAAAGAAAGTAACAATGCTAATAGTTACTATCACTTCACTGATATTATTATCACTTCACATCATTGCTAGTTTCGCTATAACTTGAGGCTACATACGATCTAACTGTAACCAATACCACACAAAAATACAATGATGCATAGAGGAAAATTGCCACAGCCACGTCAAACTTCAACATATTCACACTCACAATCCGTTTACTAAGCTTAATTGAAGGTTATGATTTCTCAATAATTTCTATTCCCTGTCGTTGGAACACTGCACTAAAATAAATGAGAAGCACTAACTCACACGTCTGTAATCATTTCACTGCTAATTCAAACCCAAGTTTCACTACAACTTCAAATCACGTGACCTGATCGAAATCATTGCCTAATTTATGATGTCCTGGAAGAAAAAGAAGTAACAAAGTTTATAATTTCCAAAATATAGAAGTCGTTTTGTCTCATTGTTCTGTACATGCCGTACGAGGCATTTAATTTAATAGTAAAATTATTTTGGGACCTCCCATCCCAAACATTATTAGAAAAGCCCCGAGTCTCACCTATGGTTTTAATTATCCTCAATATAATTCCACTATTAAAAGTCCATTTATGAACTATTTTTATCTTTCCAACTCTGGCATCATTGGAGACTGCATCAAATATTTCATTCAGTCGCATTAAGTGTGAAGCTAGCTCTGACAATAAAATTGGCATGAAACTCATTCATCAGTGAAAACACAACTAGTTTTGACCGTGAATTTTTAGTCGACATTTTACTGTGGAGTACAACTTTATACAGACTTCAGTGCACAGATAAGAATCACATGGACAATTGATCATTTTTTAAAAGAATTTTTCAGACGACTCTCACTTGGCCGGTGCAAACTTTGTGCTTCAAATTTTTTACACCCATAAGAAGGTTTAACGAAGTAGCTCACCTTTGCGAATGTAAATTATAGCCGCTCATATAAATATCACTTGGAGACAGCTGCTTAAAATTACTTCACTCTGAGTGAATAGTTCAATCAATTCAGCATGCAGGAGATACGACCAGATGTGAGCACTTTCCGAAAGAAAAAAAAAATCCAAGCCCGATGTGTTTATTGCAGCACCATTGCTACCCCCGGCCTACTTTGATGTCTATGCGGTAGCGACGATTTCGTTCACGCGAGAATTGTAATGAATTGAGGGCGTACAGCACTGTTTTACGTTTCAGCTGGCCACCATCGAAGATGCCGATCGTAAACATTGTATTTTGTGGGATGTGCTTCTCACCATCCTATTGTATACAGTGAGATCTAATTTCATCGTTGGAGTAAAGATACAAATCATTTCACCGTGAACTGGTTTAGGCAATTGACTAAAGCGGACGAAATTGAAATTTTCAGTTATAAACAGTATGAATGGAAACGCATGGTTGTTTATAGTAATTCATTCCTAAACCCACCCTATGAGGGAATCTTTCACCCGTCCACTGCGCAGGATCACTTTTTAGCCATTAAATTTCTCTAAACGTCATCTGATTTTTCTTCGTCACAATCATCAAGCCAAAAATTAATCGGAGAAAAGTTTTACTAGTACATTTCCAATCGAAACTACAAATTGAATGAATCAGTGTCAGAACATAATGGCTCAAATTTAGTGGCAACTTGACGAACCATGCCGACCGGGACCATTTGATACGCGTCGCAAAGGTAAATCAATCGTAGCAAACATGTTTTATCGCGGTTTGCTTGTTTTGCTCCCGACATTCGATGAGCGAGCGAGCAACGAGAGAGCGAATCGCACGATCGCGAGATTTTCGTTCGGATCGTTGTTTTGTGTAGAATCACGGTGTAAGGAAGAAAATCGCGGCCTGCTATGCAGCAAACGATTTGGCAAACGTGACTAAACTTTGGCGCGGATCGAGGCAGATGCAGTTTACTGCTCGCTCACGTAGGGGTGTGACAGTGGAAGCGGGAGGTGGCTGCCAAAATAGAATCTGCATCTTTCTGGCTGCTGTCGTTATAGTCAGTGTTGATTTCTGGTAGCAGTAGAACAAGTTAGATTTAATTTCTGGTATCTTTTGGCTGGCGACCGTTAAGCATTAGAACTAGACACAGACAGGTGAAATCGTGATTCTCTCGTGCTGTAATCAAGTGTCTGTGCAGAAAAGCGCCGGTATGTCCCTGTTTTTCTAACGAAAACCCACATAAAGTCAATGAAAAATCAAAAATTACATAATTGTTTAGCGGTGATGGTGACAGAAATGTAACCTTTTTCCTATTTCGCAACAGAGTCGCCATCGGTGGTCAGGGATGGATTTCCTGCTGGGTGGCTGTGCGGCGACCTGTGCCGGAGTGTTCAGCAATCCGTTCGATGTGATCAAGACGCGCCAGCAGCTGCAGGGAGAACTGGTGGACGCGGCCGAGCTACAGCGAAATCCCTACCGATCGATCACCAAATCGATCGAGTCGATCTTGAAAGCAGAGGGACTGGCAGGTCTACAGAAGGGACTTGTTTCGGCACTGGCATTCCAGTTCACGATGAACAGCATTCGGCTTGGAATCTATCAGACGGCGGAGAATTACGAGTGGACCCGGGGCAGGAGTAAGTTTGGAACGCTGATGTACTCCATTCTCTGGGGTGGGTTTAGTGGTGTTATGGGTACGACCGTTGCCTGCCCACTGTACATGGTCAAGACCCAGATCCAGGCAAGGTCTCACGGGAAGTATGCCGTTGGATTTCAGCACAATCACACCGGAACGTTTGATGCGTTGAGTGGGATCTATCGGACGTACGGGTTGAAGGGACTGTGGCGAGGATATTCGGGAATCGTTACGAGGACGGCCATCGGATCGTCCGCTCAGCTGGCGACCTTCTCGAACTTTAAGGAATTTTTCGTGCAGTTTGAGATCTTCCAGCAGTCGGTGGTGTTGACGGCGTTTGCTGCCAGCATGTTCAGTGGATTCTTCTGCTGTGTGTTTATGTCGCCGTTTGATGTCATCGCCACGAGGCTGTTTAATCAAGGTATGAATGATTTTTTTTAAAATTTAGACACTAGAACAGATCCCGTGTTAACTTACCAACAAGGTCCACCTTGTCTACTGCGGTTTAAGTTCTTATAGTAAAGATTTAACCAGTGGTTGATCTACCGTTGATGAAACCGGCTTAATAACTACTCACGAATCCGTTTACCCGTTGCGACAAGCGTCGGGGTAGGAAGTGAGGTAGCACTTTGTAAACGGCGTATAAAACTGTGATCCAATTTGTCCCCTGTCTTGTATATCGGAGTGATGAGCCCTGACTGTAGCTCTTTCTCGTTTCTCACTGACTCCTGTAGATGGCACCTCTTATCTCAAAATAGACGTGTCTACTGCTTTCGTTCCTATCACTACGACTTTAGATTCGCAGCATTGCTGAGCCTGCTGAATTATTCTCGTCCAATATCTTTTGACATTCCGTCGGCTGCTCTTCACGTATCCCAGGACACAGACATTGCTCATGGCTGCTTTTATTCTGCTCCGTCAGCCCTAAAAGGGCCGCTCCAGCGAGGTACTGCATCCCAAGCAGCACGTTTCCAGGTGCTGCGCATAGGCTGTCAGTCTCTTTATCAGTCGGTGCAAGTTCTATCGTGGCGCCAGTATCCTACAGTGCGGATAGTTTTGGAAGCTGCCTAACCATCACTAGGTAATGGCCCGAGTCGATTGTAACGATCAGCTACGTTCGGAAAGTACCGTCCATCAATAATAATCTGATCAATTTGAGGTGGTCTCCAAAGGTACCTACGCAGAAAGCGATGTTGAAAGATGCTCTTTATTTATCTTCTTGGAGGTGGCGAAGTCGATGAGTCTTAGGCCAGTCTCGTTCGTTTGCTGGTAGGCACTGAACCGTCCAGTAACTGGTCTGAATTCCGCCTTCTGATTAGCTTGAGCGTTGAAGTCGTTGATGACAATGTTGACATCATGACTCGGGAAGCAATCGTATTCACGCTTCAGCTGCGCGTAAAATTCGTGTATGTTGTCATTGCTGCTTCCGCGTTCATTATACTGATGTTGAAGAATTGGCCTTTGATCTTCAACTGGAACTCTGTCGGTTACCGGTCACCATCCGATCACACGCTTTTTCATTTCCCCCACCTACCATAAAAGCTGTTCCAGCTCGTGTAACCGCGGCTCTTTTTCATTTTGATTATAGAGGTTTTAACCTTAAGGTCATTCGTCTTTTTTCGGGTTAGAGAAATCTCGTTTTGGACCGCAGTTTAGTGGTTTCAGAGAAAGAGCCGTACTGTAGACCTCTTTCAACACACTTCTGGCAGCGCTATGATGTCAAACTTACGGTCTCTTACTATTTAGGACCGTATGTGGGCACTACCGATGAATCACAAAGACTTGCAGTTCATTGTCCCAATCCATAGTCCGTTTTTGTCGCATAGGTATAGTCCGATTGAACCCATCTGAAATTTCTTGCCGAAACGTCAGAGCTGCCATTTTTCGGGCAGTTCGCCAAACCTGTCCCAACCTCCTGTAACCTGGTATATTACGGAGAGGTTGGGCTAGGCGCTAGCTTACCCTGTGACCAGTGATGCCATACGTACAGATTTATCTGGAAAGGTACATATTTTTGAAGCATTTTTGGTACAGATTATGTACGGTACAAATTACAGATTTTTGTAAAAAAGGACAGAATAGTACAGTTTTTTTTACAAGACAGCAAGGCAAAATAATTTAACCCTGCGATTCATCCCAGTAAACAGCAGGTAAACGTTTAGTTACGCAGCAGGGATGGCAAGAATCAAGCAAGAAGTGGAGCTGGTACTGATTGAGCTTTAACTGAAGCTGACATTAGAATGTGATATTCGAGAAAACTACTTCCAGCAAATCAAAGGGATAATGTCTAAGTGAAAGCCGAGCGAAACTGCATACGCTTGCTCTGATCTGCTCCATTTGAATTCATGCAGGCAGGTTTCTCGCATCCTATTGATATTACCAGCCCCATCTTAGCTTCTCGCCGCCACACTGTTGGCCACCTTTGGTTGCAAACAAAGTAGCAGCGAGAATTTGAGCTGGAGCTGATATTGGATGTACCCAGCCGGAGCCGTGGGTCTTTTATATTTTATATTAATGTAAAAAAGGAAACAATAAAACGAGTATTATTGTATCTTTTTCACATCACTTAAGTATATGCACGCCGTTTTTGGAGGCACACAATTTTGTAAATCTCATCATTTATGATGCCTTGGGTCACGAATGGTTTACTACATTTATCACAAGTGAATATGCTCCGCTATATAAGATATTTCAAAGCAAATTTCGATGTCTTCTTCCAGTTGAAGCAGTCATCCACCGCAATTTTGTCCTTACCTGTAAAATATTCTACAATTTTTTTTTGCAAAAATCAAAACTGACTGATATGAATATTGAGGAAGACTATACGTCAATCGATAGATGGAAAAGGCAGAAACTGGTGCTGTTGCCGAAGCCCGGGAAGCCGCCAGGCGACCCATCGGCGTACAGACCAACCTGTCTGATAGACACGACTGGCAAACTGCTTGAGAGGATCATCCTCAACAGGCTCACCCCGTACGCGGAATTCTAACTGGTTTCTTGTGGAATTACAGCTCAAATAAAACAACCGAGTCAGAATGTCTGGTTTAACTTCCCCGAATGAAAAATATGTAAAAGAAAAATGGTATTCATAAAACAACCTTGTTATTGTTTGGGTACAGAATCCGGTACAGTTTTCTATATAGAAGAGTACAGATAGAAAAGATTTTTCAACTCCCGGTACAGATTTAATTGTGGCAACACTGCCTGTGACGGCTGCTTTATAGCCCGTGGTATTTAGGCCTAGAGTCGTGAAGCTGGTTTCTGTCACGAATCACAATTAGGTTGCTATTGAGACTAAGCATTACATGTGATTCACCTGGCGGTTTGCAGTTCAGCCTTAGCCCTGTCATAGTGCTCTTCACTTCATCATTAGGTTCGGGATCGGAGATTATAGCAAATTTTCATATCATTATGATTACAACATCGTCAGCAAATCCATCCACTTTGTATTCGATTTCATTTAATATTTTATACAAGCCTTCTACAACTAATAGTCACAATAAGAGTGACAGAACTTCGCCTTGAGGGCATCCCATGTTTGTTTTTTCATAATTAGTGTCGTTTTTTCGATAGTGTTAGTTGTTTCACGGTTTATAAGTAATGAGTTGATCCAATTTATTGTGAAAATATCACTCATGCTTTCTCAGCGCTTGAGATACATTGTCAAAAGCTCATTTAATGTCGAAAAAAGCCGGAATTGTCAAATATTCCAACCAATATGTGCAATGTATCTATTGTTGAGTTATGGCTTTGATATGCGATATGAAATTCGTTCAGTGGAAAGTATTTGGTATAATTCCGATGATAAGTATACAGTTTAGTACTGGAGTACCCGGAAGATCCGCTTCAGATATGAATTGATATGCTATTTGCTTTTTGTGGCATTATTGACAGTATTTCATCCACCCCCAGGGATTTGAATGATTGAAAGCAACCGTTCGCCGGTAAATATGGCACTGGCTAATTTTAATTCCATCCTGTTCTTGTATATTATCATTGGGGACCGAACCAGGAAAATGTTTCTCCATCATGATACGAAGTGATTCTAGAGAATCAATGATTAAAGTTCCATTGTCCTTCTTCACACCATTTAACCCGTTTTTATGATTGTTTCAGAGACTTCTTATAGTCTTGTAATGATTGGAGTTCTTTCAACTCGCTCGAACATCGGTACAATAAACTTTATTCGAGATTTCCTAATTTCTACGTTGTACGTCATTAGAATTTTTATATTGATCGTTTGTCCCTTGCTTCATATTGGAAGAGCATGTGCCTCTGATCTGACAAAGTTGATTTATCAGATACATGCCAGTTTGTAATGTTCTGAGTTTTTCGGTTTGCAATGGTTAGATCTAGCACGTATAGCATTTAAAAAAGTAAGTTTCTCTTAATTCCTCTATGCAGTAAATTGAAACAATAACGTCGGTCCTCCCTCTTCTTGCCGGTATATCCAAATATATTGCAACTTTGTCTCTTCTTATGGTATTATTATAAAGTTAACATTTGCACTTATCAGAAAAGCCGCAAGAATCATTCATAGGAGTCGTTAAAGTCGTACCTTGCCAGTTTGTGTATAAATATACCTGGAATACCACGTCTATATTTTCTTTTGCGGATCTGCGACAAGAGATTCTAGTTTCCCTTTTTGTATGATACGCTGGAATGTTGTCTTTAGTTTTGTAACAGCCCCGACTTATGAAAAAAACAAAACCCCCTATGTGTCAGAGATTCGCTTGTCAAAGTTTGAAGATGATACTCCGTTCACGGCTAACACACTGTAGTCCCAATAGCCTTTCAATTCTCGGCACGGATACATATTGACTCAAACACCCATGTCTTACGACATGGAAGCGGTGACCCAGTGGATCTGTTGATGACTGAATTACCTCAAGCTGCCTGATGCCACGCCAGGCTGGTTGTGACCGAAGAATGATAGTATACTATTGTCATGCTTCACAGCATGGATCACAACGTTGCTGCATGAATATACACAGAAAGTTCAAAATGTTTCCTAGATTTCGATATGTGATATGATCATTGCAGTGGCGGTGCTAAGGGGGGGGGGGGGCGAAGGGGGCAACCGCCCCGAGCGGCAAAATCAGGGGGCGGCATTTCCTACTCAACAAATTTCTATTTCATTTTTTAGTAATTGTTCAAGTTTCATTAATCACGATAAAAATCAAGTGCGGAGGAAAAGCTTGAATTTATATTATTTTCGCATCTGTTGACAATTAAAAATGTAGGAAATCGGGACGACGGATGCGATCGAACAAAACTATATATTTATTGATTAGTCTCAAAAGATTCAACGGAGATGAGTTTCCGAATGTCCTTGTAGTAGTGTGAGTATTAGACAATTTTGACTTTTGTCGAAACACTGTTAAATCAAACGGTAATTGGCTTTACATACAATTTGTCAAATATGAGCTTTTTTCGAAAACTCTAGTTCACTCACAAGAATTTTCAAGTTTGTAGATGAAAATATATGAAAAATGGGCAATCGAAACAATAAATTCAGTACATCAACTTGTGCATCCCAAAATCTGCAGATATGTAGCTTAAGTTGTAAGGATCAACATTACCGAAGACTGCAAATTGATACGATTTTGCAGTAAAAAGATATTCTCATGTAAAGTTATGTGTTGCCTCTCTTTCTCGCACACGCTTAGAATAGGAAACTTTGAAAAAATTGGTTGGTCTTCAAAGTTGAAAAACTAACTTGAAGACCAACCATTTTTTTCGTGAACCTCTAAAAATCTAAAAAGTGGCTGTGAGAAGCAATCCACTCCGTGATCGGGATGATCTGCGTGGTAGAAAGAATACCTTCGGATTGGTTGAATGGCCTTATATGTCCTACCTTCAAGAAGGACTACAAACTCGAACATAATGTCTTCCGAGACATAACGATCATCAATGCCGCCTACAAGGTAGTCTCTCGTGTTCTTTTGAGGAGACTGTGTGTGTTGGCTGAATCCTTTGTTGATGAATATCAAAGCGGGTTTCGAGAAGCACGATCGACGACGGACCAAATGCGACAAATTCTGGATATATTCAGGGAAAACAACTTGCGGACAAGACAAAGTACATGGTAGCTGGCAGAGAACGTAGCAGTCGTGTTGGGTTTGAGGTGGAAAACGATGGGGTACGGTAAACCAATTTATATATCTTAGAACACTACTGACATATGATAACGATGTTAGTCGCGAAAGAAAAATGCATATTGCTGCTGCGAATATTGAAGGAAGCAGGGTATCGAGTGCTCGGCTTGTTTGGGGAAGAATTCTGCGTTCAATACTCGGCAGCACAGTAGAAAATGGAGAATAGCCCAGACAGTACCAAGTATACAACCATGCTGACATTGAAAGGCTGATAAAACACGGCAGACTACAGTGAGCTGGGCTTGTAGCGCCGAAAGACGAAAGAGATACCAATTAAAGTTATGACAACAGAGCAGAGAACCTGGAAGAAGTCGTCAATTTCGAGACAAACCCCGCTCTCGCTGGCTGTGCACAATTGAGGAAGATGCGCATGCGGTGGGCGTCTATGGAACTGGCGGTCCAAGATCGAGTAACCTGGAAATCTAAAATACATTCAGATATGATTTGAATTATCCGGTCACTAGGTGACTAGTTTGTTAAGGCAAATTTGATGTTATGATAGATGCACTTGGCCGCCCTTTCGCCTAGGGACGTTTGACAAGCAATTACATACAAAGCTGAGGCACGAGCTGGAAGCTGGCGAACACTGGGAAGTATTCACCATTCGGCGACCTTGTTATTAGTATAATAAATAATTACAAAGTGCCGCAAAATAAAAAATGTACTTTTCAAGTGATCCAGAAAAGGTTGCAGGTCTGGTCAAATACAATACAAACCCACGATGTCTAAATTAGAAACTTGCCCGCATAAACTTTTAAGGGGACGGTTTCATATAAAATTTTCAAAAAATCGAATTAATGGTAAAAAATTGAACTCTTGAAAATTCATTATAAAAGGGGCGGCAAATTTAATTTTTGGCCTCTGGCGGCAAATCATCTCGCGCCGCCACTGGATCATTGGACTTCAACTCCACAAGGTTTCGGATAACCTAAGACATTCGTAAAGAAGTATTTTTCCAGTAATTTTGTATGTATCGTGTCAGCTATGAATGTTCAAACGCTGATACGACCAATCAATAAAAAATTTCGTTTCGAAATTTTCCCATATTTTATGAAATGGTTCTACATGCAAATGACATTTTTGTGTACTTTCCCTTTTTGATTATTACGGCGTCACCATAAAACTTACCTATAATATCCCACTACATACCGACTGATTTCCCCGAACATATTATGAAAGCAAATTTTAATGTTAGTGGGTTATCAGCAAAGAAAAAATAGGCAAAAATATGTTATTCATACTTACAATAATTTGAATACGTCTTCTAGATATGTTGCATATATAGGCTGCAATGGGATGAACTGACAAACTTTGCCATAATATTAGAGCATTAACAAACATATCTTTTGGAATGTATACGGTTTGCTGCTTTTTATTGCCAATTCGCACTGGTTTAGTGGGAATGGCGATAAATGAACCTTTAAACAACAATCCAAACAATGCACAGGCCAAAACATATCCAACTTATCCATAAAAATAATGCTCAACCAGTAACAAATGTTCAACAAATGCTCGATTGTGTTCAATATTTTTAAATCAGCATCAAGCATTACATTCAAAAAATTTGTACCGAAAACTACATTGATCTTGGAGCCAACCTATACAGCCATTCATTTTTTATTTGTTTGATCAGAAATAAAGAGCATGCCGAAACAAGTTTAATTGGTTAAAATTTGCTTGCTAATGTGTTCCAAATTGTTGTAGGAAAAGGATTTGTTTTCGAATATTAATATTAATAATTTTCTCTCCAACAAAAGATAATTTTCATGAAAAACCGAAAATAATTCAGACTCATATCATACGACTCACCGTCGCGCCATCTACTCGTCAACCGACGCGCTTTGATTTGTCAATACCGCTCACCGATAAACTTTCACTGATCTGCGATCAGTAAAATGCTGCATCACCAGCACTACCGCACAAAGTGACGCCAAATGGACGCCATTTTCACATTTCTTTTAAATGCAGAATGCCACACTATTTTTTTTCTCTACCACAAGCTATTTACGTATTCTTCAGGCAATCAGACACTACCACTTTTTCACGTTTTTCACACCTAACAAAATAAAAAAAATGCTTCGCGCTGAAATTTTTCACTTAGAGAACATTTTCTTCCTGCCGCAATTGATCGCGGAAACCGAACGGAACGACGAGTTGTGTTGACCGAATCTCACTCGCGTGCAAAGAAAATACCACTTGCAATTTAATTGCAAAAAAACACTTCGAAATTATCAGAACTGTAACCATTTTATTCTAACGGGACGCGCCCGTGACGAACGACTGAACTATCACCGCGAAATCGTTCTCAACTAAACTGAAACTGACCACAAACACATCGCAAATTGTACCGGTTCTATTTTTTCAATCGAATAGCGCTACGCTTGTGTTGGTGGAGGTGAAAGAAATATGATTCGCACGATATGACAGTTTTTCGTCAACGGCGCAGCACGCCAAAGAAACGTCAATTTTCGTTGCATGAGAAGACAAAACATCAGCGGCATTGGATATTTTGAGTTTTGACAGACGAAAGGAGTGAATGTGTACACGCGAAATATAATAACGACGTAGTTTTCTTCCCGGTAGCTGATGTATCGTGTGAAACGTACACATCCAGTCGCGATCGGTTTTGTGCGAGGTAAGCGGGTGATCTTGAATTTAAATTATCACGCGTCGTGTGTCTTGAAATAGAAAACTGTATTGTATGTTTCAAAAAGCCACATGGAAAACACACAAAGCGTTTAGAATATTGATGCATTAATTTTGTCATTCGCTCATAGAATAATTTTAAAAAGTTTACTAGAATAGGTAAAATTGAACCGATAAACTTCGCTACTAAATTAGAGCGCGCGTTAATATATTTTGTGAATACATTTGTTTGTTGCGAAATCGCACTAGTTTAGAGGGAAATGGTGCTAGATGAGCCTCTTACCTAGAATAGTTCAAGATGAAATCAACACACAGGCCAAAACATCTCCAACTAAACCACAAAGCTAACGCTCAACCAATGACGAATGTTCTTCAACTGTACCATATAGTTTTAAATCAACATCAAGCATTATTGTCGAAAATTTCTACAGCGCTTGATCAAAAATAAAGAGCACGTCAAAACTAGTTTAATTTGGTTTAAATTTAGTTTACAAATATATTCGAAATTGATGCATAAAAACGATTTGTTTTCGAATATTAAAGATGCTGTCTATCTCTGAGACTTTCTATATTCGCAATATTTTTCGTGTCAATCATAGCCAATTTTCATAAAAAAATAAAATAAGTCAAACTTTATGCGAAATATCGTACGACTCACTGACGCGCCATCTATTCCTCAACATGCGCTTTGATTCGTAAATACCGCTTACCGATAAACTTCCAGTGATCCGTGATCAATAAAATGCTGCACTACTTCACTACCGCACAGTGACGCCAAATGGACGCCATTTTCACATTTCTTTTCTATGCAGAATGCCACACTATTTTTTCTCTACCACAGACTATTTACTTATTCTTCAAGCAATCAAACACTGCCACTTTTTTACACCTAAGATAACAAAAAAAATGCTTCGCCCCGGAAATTTTCACTTAGAGGAAGAACATTTGCTTCCTGTCACAATCGATCGCGGAAAACGAGCGGAACGACAAGCCGTGGATTTCGACCGAATTTCATGCGCGTGTAAAATATAACTTGCAATTTATTTGCTAAAAAACACTTCGAAATTATCGAAACCGTAACTCGCCGTAACCATTTTGTTGTAAAGCGACGCGCCCGCGACGAAACGAACGACTAAACTTTTTCACCGCTGAAACCATCTCTAAACTAAACACTAACACATCGCAAACTGAACCGGTTTTATTAACCGCGGACAGTGCTGCGCTTGTGTTGGTGAAAGCAAATGAAATATGAGTCACACGATACGTCAGCTGTCCCTCACCGGCGCAGCACGCCAAAGAAACGTCAGTTTTCTTTAAATGAGAAGATATAACATCAGCGGTATTGTATATTTTGACACAGGAAAGGAGTGAATGTGCGCAAGCGAAATATAATCAATTTATTCCGAAGGAAAGTGACGTAATTTTCGTTCCGTTTCCAATAACTGATGTATCGTGTGAAGCCACAATCATGTTCGTGCTAGCTGAGGCAAGCGATGACCTTGAATTTGATTTTTCGCGCGTCGTAGTGTGCCTTGTCACTGAGACGTCCAAAAAAATTGTTTCAAAATCGTTCAACACGGGTCCAACGATGGACGTTTGTTGAACGGTTATTTGGACGTTGTCCAAATTGGTCCAACGAACGTCCTTCATTGGACGATTTTGAAACCAACCGTTCTTAGAGGGTTGAAATAGAAAGCTGTGTTTTTCAATCTGACACATGGAAAACCGATAACCGTTTAGAATATTGATGCAAAATCTTAACTGATTGTTTTCAAATTTTCGAAAGTTAAATATAAAGAAATTGAAGAATTAATTGCTAGATACAACCACAGTGTCATTAAAAAGTTGCAATTTATTTAATTTTATCAAATCAGAACTAACGACTCTTGCAGTACTTTCGCAGCACTGAAAAAAATAGAATAAAATATTGACTTAGTACGCAAGAATTGCTTAATTTATATTCTCTGTTAGATAGTCTCTTTTTAAGCAAATCTCTGGAGCAATTAGTTTTTGTTAGCCACTTTTCATATTCTACTAAATCTCGGATACCACGCAGATACCATTACAGGAAAGGTCTTAAAGCTAACTACTATCCCAATCTCGAGATAACTTTTTCTAAACAGCTCTATTAAACATATTGCCTAATCCATACTTATTTTCCTCAGGAGTGGACAATCGCGGCAAGGGTTTACTCTACCGAAGCGTCTGGGACTGCTTCCGGAAGACGCTGCGGGCCGAAGGGCTGCACGGACTGTACAAGGGATTCGTGCCCAATTACTGGCGAATCGCTCCGCACACCATCCTGAATCTGACCTTCTGGGATCAGTTCAAAAGTTGGAAGGATTTGTACTACTGACCGGCTGTCGTGCTTGATTGTCACAACGCGGCTTAGCTTAATTCGCTTGGTGCTTGATTGGTATTGATTCTATGATGATCCGAAATTCGACTAATAATTGACCTGCGTTAAGCCAAACCGAGCTAAGCGCCATAATTTTTTTCGTATATTTTTCGTACCAAAATTCATTTTTCGATAACTTACCATTTACGTAGAAAGTCAAAGAACACTTGCTTGCTTTCGTTTGCCATTTGAGCTACCAAAACATAATAGATATTAGAGTTCCTGATGATACATTGGATGTTAAAGCGATGTTAGATAAAGTACCTCAAAATGGCGCTTGGTCCTCTTTGGCTTAACACAGGCCAATTGTAGCCTAGCCTAAAAATGCAAAGTTTTTATCGAAGTGATATTGTACAGTCGGTTTGAGCTGCAACTAATGCTCAAACACGTGTAGTGCGATAAGTTATGTTAGTGCAATATTGAACGAAATATAAAAAGCAATTTATTTTTTGTCGAATATTATTCCTGTTAAAGGGTTATTCATCGTGCACCATCCATTCTAGTACTACAAACACGTGTATCGCTTTTCACTCGCGCGCTGCGGTTACCGAGGCAACCACAAAACTGTTTGATCATTTTCAAGGCAAAAAGTCATCATGCCAGTGATTCTGAAAGGCCACTCCTGGAGTCAGGATTCGGACCATGTGACCATTCGTGTTCCCTTTCCGGATAATCATCTGTGTCGGGATGAAGTGTTTACCAGTTTGCAACTGCTGAAAATAAACAAGGCTCCATATTACTGGGAAGTTCTGTTGCGACATCCCGTCGTGGAGGAGGATAGTCGTTGTTTGTTGTTGGAAAATGAAGTTATTTTTTCGCTGCGGAAGCAGGAAATCGACCTTGAGTGGGACAGGTTAGAACTTGAATGTACCAAAAGCGAGAGGACACGGCTGAAGGAAGAATTGCTCGCTGGTCATCAGAAGCGCATGGAGGAAAGGGCGAAACAGCGTGCAATTGAAAAAGATCAGAAAAAGAGGGATGAGGTTTCAAAGCAGATCGAAAGAGATGGCAATACTAGAACGGAAATTGAAAACCTGTTGGAGGAAAGCAAGCGACAGGAGATGGAACGAATGGAGCAGTCATCCCGAAAGGACACTCCAAGACCGAAGAAGTTCAAAAAACATCTTCCGAAGAGTGAGCCAATTCACGAACTTCCATCAGTTAGACAAAGTGCTACTGTAACTGTGAACTTCAGCAAGCGAAACTTCATCACACCTAAGCGGGAATCGATGGAACACGATGAACAGCAGTGGACAATGAAACAAGCTGCCGCGAAAAAAGCCGTCGGATTTGTCGATGAAGATCTTCGACCCGAGGAACGCAATCCAGAATGGCTAAAGCAAAAAGGAGACACGTTTTTCCAACAGCAAAACTATCTGGCCGCTATATCCGCTTACACGGCCGGTATTCGCCTGACCAAAGAGTACTATTCGTTGTTTCTGAACCGATCGGCAGCGCATTTTGCGCTGGAAAACTATCAACGATGCGTGAGTAATTAGCTTCAAAATAGTCAAAAATAAAAACTTCCGTTCTCTTCTAGGCTGAGGATTGCTCTACCGCTTTGGAACTGCTGAGTCCACCGATAGAGGCTAACCGAAAAGCTCGCGTTTCCTGTTTGGCTCGTCGGGGAGCTGCCCTCACAAAACTAGGATATCTCCGGCAGGGTTGCGAGGAACTGATTGCCGCCTGCAAACTAGATCCACAGAACAATGAACTCCGTCGCGAAGCGGAAATGTTACAACGTAAAATGGAAGAATGTGATACCGAATCGGAATGATTCAGTGCAATAATGTTTACTTGATTTTATTAACAGCAAATCAAACAATAAATACAATAGACTATTGTTCTTCTTTCGGTTTTGCAGTACTCGTGCCTGGCGCTGTGCCGTGCACATTTTTGTATATGCCAAGTGCCTGCAGTAGGGCTATCGGGGAAGGATCTCTTCCGCGAAATTGTCGAAAAACTTCCGACGGGTGACAGGCCCCGCCAAGGGCTAGAAACGTATCCCGAAATCTTCGACCGACCTCGGCCTGTTGTCCCTTACCCTTTGCCTTGACGAATGCGCTGTACACATCGGCCGCTAACATCCGTGACCAGAGGCGACTGTAATAAGCTGCACCCCAATCACCCGAGAAAATGGTGGTCATCGAGCACGGATGAGCATCCTTGCTGTCCAACGGAAAACTGTGGAACTGGGGATAAAGTTGCTTAACTATGTCCAGCCAATAGTCGGACCGTAAATGCAGCTCCAAGTCCAGATTTGCGAAATAAAGCTCCCGACAGAGCTCGTAACCAGCGAGGTGTGTGTGACGTTTCTGGATCGCTTGAATGAAAGCATCCGGCAGGGTTTCCCCAGTTCCATAGTGGCTACTGATCGAACGAAGTACGTCTGGATCCTGTAGCAGGCATGTCAGAACAAAACCAGAAACTTCAACCGCATCCCATTCGACGTTGGATAGTCCGGCCACGTCGCTGTAATGCGTTTCTGTGAGCATGTGTTGGAGAGCGTGACCAAACTTGTGAAATAGTATCTGGACATCATCCAGGGTAAGCAGGGATGGTTTGCCGTATAACGGCGCAGGAAAATTGCAAATCAAAGCCGCCAGCGGTTTCTCGCCTGCAGCGATGCTCTTGTTAACGATTCCGACCATCCACCCGGAATTGCCTGTAACCGATATTTTCTCATCGTCCCGTGAGTATAAATCCATGTAGAATCCTGCGATCGGTTCGCTGCCTTTGTTAGAATCAAAGATGTCATAAAATCTTACGTCCTCATGCCAAGTATCTAATCCCGTTCGTTCCACAATTTTAATGCCGAATAGCGCTTCCGCTAGTAAAAACAACCCGCTCAATACTTTCGGCATTGCGAAATACTCTCTCAGTGCTTCTTTGTCGTACTGATGCAGTTCGCTCAACTGTCTCCTCTTCCAGTAAGGGACATCATAAACATCCAGAACCCCTTTGTAACCGTTATCTCCGGCAAATTGTCCAAGGGATTCCATTTCACTATCCAGAGCCGGCCGCGCATATTGATGCAACTCGTCCAAGGTGCCCTGCAACTGCTCGACCGAACCGACCATTTTCGTTTGCATCGACATGTGCGCAAAACTTTCGAATCCAATCAACTTGGCATGACGTTTCCTCAGCGAACGTATCTCCTCCAGATGATTACTGTTCTCCAGCTCCTTGTCGGTATAGGTTGAACATTTCCGGGTATCCGCCTGCCAGACGTTCCACCGTTGCGTCCGATCCGGACAGTATTCCAGGAAATTTTGCACCACAAATGGCTGCAGAGTAATTTTCCAGGGACCTTTGACTACCTGCGATTGATCTACCGCCAGTGCCTGAAGAAGTGAAGGGGGAAACTCCTGCATCAGGGCAGGATCTTTAATAACGTGGGAAAACTTTTTAACGGCCACTTCTTGTTTTCCGTGAAATTTGGAGCGCTCCTGAGCAAGTTTCTGCATAATAGCTATTAACTGCGCCTTAGATGATTCGTCTACGTCAATTCCACTTAGTTTCGATTCCAGCAGATATTTATTTATCAATCTGAAAACAAGAACCAGTCAATGCCTTTCTTTACCGGGTAATTGTTTATTTTATACCGTTTCTCTTCCATCGTAAATTTTTGCTTATCGCCACCAGTTTCTACTCCCTTCAAAGCATTGTAGATCGGTAAACTGCTAAACTTGGAAGTTCGAGCGGCTCGCGCCCGCTTGTGTATCGTCATGTAGCTTTTCGTCGGCATCTTGGAGCTGTTTCCCAAATATAACGTTTTGGCCACTCCCCAGGTCGTTTCCAGCGGAACTCCTACCATCTCCAACGGGAGAAATATATCTTTTTTCACATCCAGCTGATCTCCGCTGGCAGCAACAGCTGCAATCTTCTCCTCTATGGCCTTTACTGAACGTTCCACACCGGCCGCCTGTTGTCCAATCGTTCCGATGCACTTTTCGATCGTCACATTGTTAAACTCGGGCAGACCGCTTTCCGATCTGGCCAGAGGATTCCGCTCAGGTAGATCTTCGCCGATTTCCGGTACCCTGCAGAGGTAGAACAGTGCATCATACACAGCAACGACCGTCACGCCGGAATGAGGGTTCAATACTTACAGTACGATGTAACCGTGGCGCTTCTGGTTTGCGAGCAGATTGGAGCGAGTTAGTAGCAGACGTTTTCCGCAGAATGAAACAGCCATCGTTTAGTTTATATAATGGTTTTGTTAAAATTTCATAGTTTTGTGGCGGATTTGTAGAACTTTTGCGTATTACTCGCGTGACTTTTGCACTTTTCACCGTTTGTTTTCGTAATTTTTCGCTGGCGATCTTTTGCGGGTGACGTTTTGTATGCGGTGGAAATGTGACAGCTATCCTAGGGGTGCTCAAATAATTTTCGATCGTGCGCGATAAAAATGGCTGCATCCTGCAGATAATTGAAACTGGTAATACTTGGGTAAATTTTTGTTTACTCAAAATCCTATAAGCGCGCGTGAGAACCTTTTCGTATATCGAGCAGAGCTGCCATTTGTACAGATTTATCTGTATTATACAGATTTTTAAGCGCAGATACAGAATAGATTTTCAATACACAATACAGATTCATACAGGTTTTTGAAATTTTCTCTTGACGTTTTTGGCGGACGCTTCCTGTAGCCGTTTTCATTAAGAATAGCATATTACTGTCGAATAAACCACAACACTTTTTATATGAAAAAAAAAAATCAAAAGCTTGAGCCAGGAAATGTACAGATTACTTTAAAGTACTCATCTTAAGCTCCTTTTGAATGTTTGAATTTACAGTAGACAATGCTTAAAATTTTTAAATACGCATAAAGCATAAAAAAAAAATTCAATGAATACAGACAAATACAGATTTTTTATAACCAGGATACAGATTTTTAACAAAATCATCTGAATCGAGTGAGAATCACTAGATTGTGTACTAAATAAAACTTGTACACGCAAATGAAAAACTACCTAAAATTACATTCTTTTGACTCAATCTCGGGGTATCGTGCAGAAAGGTAAAATTAGGTAAACCGTGTTGAAGGTAGTTTCCATTTAACCACGGTAAAAATCACAACGCATTGATAGGTTTTTTATACTCAACCTTGAGTTCAATATACTTACATTTAAGTTGAATTACCTAATTTTGAGTATACCCCAAACATCTCAAAAGTACCTTACTGCACGAAAGACCTCGACTGAGTCGAATCTCTCGTTTTAATTTTAACAGCACTAACAAGTGCGAAAGCGACGCAGAACTCAAAAGTAAGTTAAAAGAACTTATTCTTTGGGTTGTTTTATTTTTTCCTGTAGATTCTAATTGCCTCAGAAAATCAAATTCTAACCCCAACCGTTGTCAGTTCATACATTTTGACAGCAGTTGGGATTTGAAACTGACTGAATTTCGCTTCAAGCAAAACCAACATATATAAGCTCACCTCGTTTGATTTGGTCTTACAAATCATGTTAAATATTTTTATTTCATCTAAAATTTCGTAGCTGCCGTGTGGGCGCAATTAGCTTTGTCTGCCAGAATAGTCATTAAACGCAGTGCTTACACTACCACCAATTATTAAACAATGGATATTAGGACTACAGTGCACCTATAT
Organism: Topomyia yanbarensis; assembly: GCF_030247195.1. Lineage (NCBI taxonomy): Eukaryota > Metazoa > Arthropoda > Insecta > Diptera > Culicidae > Topomyia > Topomyia yanbarensis. Next base: position 217,150,033 of record NC_080670.1, read on the forward strand.
TCTTCGATTCTCTTCCAATAACTTAAAATTGTGATATTAACAGTTATGTGTCCAACAAAAAAAAACACCTTTAACTGGCCAACGAGGGTACCCGGGTACCCACAAATTGAAATGCTCATAACTATGGCTTCCTTTAACCGATTTGGACACTTTTAGATGTTTTGAATTCAGGAACTCGTCCACTTTTTGATTCTGTACAATAGAACCGGAATAATGGATCTGGTTTTTGGCAATCCAGATTTTCCGGAGTAATGTTCCAGTACTAGGATATGATTTGTAAATTTTAATAATGTACTAGCAATATGAGTATCAAAACTCTTCAAATTGTCTCGGAAGTCTGTTTTTTCTTGTTAGGGTCCCTATGGCAATTTGAAAAATGGAATTGGAATGGAATGGCCACTCACGGCCCCACGGCAACCTGCTCCGGAATGTCCGTTCCGGGGTTAAATCACCAAATGATTCCAAAACCACGAGATACAGCCTACTGATGCAATTCCACGAATTTTGATACCCATATTGCTAGTATTCCATTGAAGTTCGCAAATAGTACCCCTGCACAGGAACCTGCTTCCGGAAACCCGGATTCCCGGGAACCGAATGAAGTAACCTGATTCATTTTTACCAAGTCCAAAAGTGGATGAGTTCCTGAATCCAAAACAGCCAAAATTATCGAAATCGGTTGGATATTACCTTAGTTATGGGCATTTTAGTTTTGTGGGTACCCGGGTACCCACGTCGGCCTGTTACGTAGTAAAAAAATTCAGGACCCCTCCTCACTTCCACCCGTACTATATCAAAAATATTATTATCCCAAAAGCTTGACTTAGTGAAGTTCTAAGATGTTACAAAGTTTCAATTTCCAGCTATGGATAAAACATAGGAATTTCATTAATTGAAACTTAAAAAGGTACCCGGGTACCGCGTCGGACACACAACGGTTAAGAGAAGGGTGCAAGGCACCTATAGGTAGTACTTGAAACATTAGGTAGTACTTAAAAAATAACAAATTCAAACTTCAAATGCGCTGTACTCAAAATATTTTCAACATTTAAATTTGCCACGTTCTTCTTAAATATTGGCGGTACTTTCTCGTACTTAACGCTTTTGTACGTGTCATTTAAAACGCACCTTTCGTGTATTTTGATGCAACGAATTGAATTAGCGCGTTCATTAATAAATCCACAGAAAAGTCTAAAAATGTGTATTACTCAATTTTAATGTGTACAAATTTTCACCGGCCGCTGCTTTTCGAATGTGTCATCATCCCGTAAGCATAGCGCTGCGAATTTATGTGCGACCAAAAATAATCATCGCGCATCTTTTCGAAAAGCACGGACAATACTTAAGCAACTAATTAAATGCGATTTTTAGCACTGCGTCGCCTTGAAGATTTCGAGTTTGCCCCGTACCGAAATTGCCGAATAGTCAACGGAGTGCGCGAAGTTTGGCATAAATACGTTAGGCATAAGTACATTAGGCATAATTCACAAAAATATAAAAGTAAAAAAATACCATGCGACATATTTATCCCTTGAAGGTTTTTTTTCTATTTTTTCCGTGGCCGAGATGAAGAAAGTATCCCATGATTTAAGTCAACAGTTTGGTACAAGCACATTTCAAGCCTATTATTTGTTACTATGTTTTAATTGCCGCAAGGTTCTACTGTATCGATTTTCTTGGCTATTTTCGGCAAATTTGAGACTAAGAGAAACGAAAGCAATGAAATTGAAAGACAGATAGGTATTCTAGAGCGAATCAGTTATAAACTTAGAACGGAAAACTAGAACTAGGCAGGCTCATATGGGCATGATCGAAAGGCAATGTGAAGAATTTTTTTGCCTTCTGCAGAGTAGGAGTTGGGCGTTTCACCCAAGCCGGCGTCGGCGGTAAAACATGATGATGAGTTATGGTCTACCATAGACCATGCGGTAGACTTGGGTGAAACGCCCAACTCCTACTCTGCAGAAGGCAAAAAATTCTTCACATTTCCTTTTGATCATGCCCATATGAGCCTGCCTAGTTCTAGTTTTCCGTTCTAAGTTTATAACTGATTCGCTCTAGAATACCTATCCGTCTTTCAATTTCATTGCTTTCGTTTCTCTTAGTCTCAAATTTGCCAAAAATAGCCAACAAAATCGATACAGAAGCCTATTATTTGTATAACCAATACAGTTGTAGCCAAATAATGAACAAACATTAATTGTTGGAGCCTATGGAAACTTGCACTGTTTTGTACAGCGTCAGCCTAAGGCTACAGTTTTTCGATTGTGACGATACCATTTTCGTTTCGGTACCTCGTCACGGCACACAAATAAACTCTCAAGAATATAATCATTGAACTTAATAATATAGAAGATAATCAATATTGAAGCAGCAATATTCTTATATTCGTTGAATAAATAATAAAATGCATCATTCTTTCTTTCATGAGCTGTTTGTCAAGAGCACATATTTTCTTCTTGGACACTTGCACCATACATGTATGTAAGAGCTAATCTAAGTTGATGTGCGTTATTCATACCTTAAGGGGTTATGTACAAAGTTGTGGCGATAAAATGAGCTAAGTTCGTGATTTTTTAATTTGAAAAAGCGAAAGACAGTTCGTTCGGAGTACAGCAAGATTCCGCTTTGGTCGTTTTTAGCATGCTTCATTTTTGGCGACAAAAAAGTTCTGTTTTTGGCAACATTGTTTCTGTTCATAATAAATCTTTTAATAAATGCTCAATACACATTTTGTTATAATAGTGGATATCACTTTTGACTTTATTTCCAAACATAGGAGTCATATTTACTATATTTTATGGCATAGCGTATAAGATTAAATTAGCTGATTTTTTTACATATTCTAATATAATTAATGTTCTTGTAACGTTCTTGCTTTTCAACATCAATCAGATACTAGTATTTCAACTATTACTTGTAGTCTTCTTCAGTGTTCATATCAGTCTAAATAAAATTGCTATTTTAGTTATTTGAAATTTATGGGTTGTACGTAGAGAAATTAATGCAGGCTGAGTTTCTGCATACCACGCATTTTGGTCTTCTTTTTTTATTTGAGTTCAGATTTATTCAAGCATATATGGTAGAATAAAATGTTGATCGAGTTTGATAAGCTTCTAGAGTAATTCTACAACATCTAAAAAGTTCAAACATTTACGCTTTATCATTCTAGGTCATCACCGCCAAAAATTTACTTTCTCAATAATTTATGCCTAACGTCCATTATGTCTAACGTACGTATGCCAAACGTCCTTATGCCTAACGTATTTATGCCTAATGGGGTACACCCTTGTCAACGTACTAAAATTTAATATTTAAACACTGTTTTTCCTACATTTTCATCGCGAAATTTTCAGAATTGGGTGAGTGAGGCGAGAATCTCCTGAGGCGCCTCGAAGAAAACGTGTTGATTATAACACGTTACGTTATAATTATTGGGTTCCAAGTACAACAAAATAAAAAAAACTCAAAAAAATTAAAGAGATCTCCTGGCTAAGGCTAAGGAATTAGGTACGTTAAGAATTGCTGTGCTAAAATAAATGCCGAGAAAATAAGTAATAAACAAGAAAGTCACTCGAAAACATCTAACAACGAAAATCAAAGCTCTAGCGACTATGATATGGACACAAACACAAGCGAGAGAGAAGGCAGACGGAATGATCACCAAAAGACAAACCTGACCAATGCCATCATCCAAGAAAGAATATTAATACAAGTGATTAGCAGTGCGCACAGGACAGAAATAATATTTGATGAGCCATTTAGTTTTTAACAGCCTTGAATTATAAATCGAATTATATATTTGAAATGTATATTACTTTTAAAACGGCAAATGACCCACTATGTTAAAGACTTAATAAATAAATAGCACTAATAATAAATTTTTGTTGAAAAAATCAAAATACGTTGGTTACAATTTAAATAAATCTTGAGCGTTTTTTCAAAAAAACATATCTGCAATGAGTTACTCTCTTTGTTTACTTTCTCTTTCGATTTTTAGGGCGTTACTATAACACTTTTCACTTATTTTACAGTACAGATAGAAAGATGGTGGTTTTAACTAGCAAATTATGCAAAGAGTTGAGGGATAAATGATAAAGTGACCGAATTATTAACAGAAGAGAAAGTAAACAAAGAGAGTAACTCATTGCAGATGTCTTTTTGAAAAAAAAAACGCTCAAGAAATCTTCTTGTAAAATCTAGCCATAATCTCAAAGATTTTTCGTTTTAGAATCGTTTTCTACTTTATTTTGACAAATCTGGAATGAGACAATACCCACATTACTTTCTCAGTAAATAGCGGGGTATCTACGAGTAGCGAAAAAGCATCCTGCACGACGACGTGTATTTTCGGAAGCTGGAAAAAAATCAATAAAATGCAGAAAAATCGATATTTTAAGCCGCGTCCAAGTCCTTCACTATCGTCCACTATGCTCGTCCGGTAGAGGCGCGCCGCGCCGCCGATTTCAGGTCAAAATCGGCGGCGCGCCGGCGTCACGTCGATGTGCTTACTATTTTTACATGCAATCGTCGACGCGGCGCGGCCTTCGGAATAAATCGAATCGTCCACATAAATTCAAATTCATAATAATTCGAACCCTAGGGGAAGAATCACTTGTGATGCATTTTAAAATATCAGCGAAAATAAATGCATTTTTTTCTATCAAAATGGAAATTTTTAATGTATTTTGCGTTGCGTGTAAGACTTCAAAACCCTACAAAAAAAAAACTAGCCCTACATTCAACAAAACGTCGAACAAAGTGGATCAGCGTAGGACGTTTGTTAAACAAGCTTTCCTGCGAGGGGGTGCAAAGTTGATGCAAAAATGGAAATTAAATGCATTTTTTCTAATTTGATGAAAATTTGTTATACATTCTTGGAGTGATCTGCCCCTGGTTCGAATCCTACAAGCTGTTCATCATTTGAGGCCGGAAACGAGGACATTCACGAGCTGTTCGAACCGTAAGACAAGCTGCTCCACGATGTATGGGTTTACTATCGCAGTGCTCTCTGCGCCTTCACCAGACCGCAGCTGCTGATAGCAGCCTGGACGTAGGAAAGTGACACGTGTTTAGGGCAAAAGGAAAATTATTCTCTTTTACAAATAGGGTTTACTATTGAGTTCTTGTTGAGATATCAAACTAAAACTTTTTACCGTTATTTCAACTGTCCTGAGGGAAGCCGCAAGCCAGTATAAATACCAATGACAACAATAAAAAGCCAACGAAGATTTCCGGAAACTATTCCTGAAGTAGTTTGACAACAAAGACGAAAATCTTGAATGGTAATATTATTTCAAGTATCTTGATTTGATACTGGGAATGCGGTCTTCAATTTGTTTGCATAATAAACTAGTTGAAACCATTTTCTTTCGATACCTTAATACGCGAAAAAGAAAGTAAACAGGAGGCCCTTATTTACAGATACGGCCAAATAGAAAATAAAGTCTTCATAAGGTCAAAACGTTGTAAAGAACACCGAATCCTGCTCAGCAAATACTATTAGATTGATTACTACAATCCACGTCAATAAATCGGATTATTATTCAAAACTGGTCCTTTACCTGGAACAATGTTGATCTTATGTTGTCCCAAAGAAATGGTAGTTAAACTGAAACACTATTTGTTTCCAATGAAACGTACAGAGTGGTTTAACCAAAAAAAATTGTCTTTGTGAGAAAGATTGGTGTTTACCAAATTATCCTCCTTAAGAAGGAATATAGCATAGCACATCACACTGCCAATTGGGTCATTAAATGAAGAATAAAATTCGCCTTTTATTGCATAAACCGATAAGCTCATTTAACTAAACATAGCAATAAATATGTTCATCCCCTAAAACTTCAGAATAATTTTTAATCGATTTTCTAAAAAATATAAACGCGTCCTCGTTTGACACTATCGTTCGTCTTTGACAGTAAATTTAGCCACGTGGGTTAGCTTTTTGAGTTATCCCAGCAATAGGATAGGGACACGAATGTAATGCACCTCAGAGTAAATAAAGAAGAATAAAAAACGCTTTCATGCACTTTTCATGCGAACCACCGCTCTTCTCTTTCACAATAAACCTCTTCACTTCAATGTGTGTTGCTTCCATACGTGCATTCTACTCCATGGCTGCACACCTCAAAGAGTAGAAATGTAGAGGATCTTGAGTGTGAATTGAAGCTGTTCATGCGCAAACTTACACAATATGCTTTACGTCAACTGCCTCCGTAGCAGAGTTTAAAATATTCAAATTCATTGAATGAAAATTGATCTTATTCAGCCGCATTCATTTTCAATATTCACTGACGCAGCTGAAAACGTCAAACGAACAAACCGCTTATTCATCCATGTAGGTTTTTATTCGTCTCCGATTATTACACGAAGCGTATCAAACGAAATCAAAGTAGGCCCTGGCACAATGTGAGCGATTATTATTGTTATTTTACATGTTTTACCGGCATTTGAAAACATTTACCTAGATAATTAGCGAAATGAATATTATTGTACGTTATTCACTTGAATGAATAACATGGATTTTTGAATGAATATTTTTTCTATTCACCACGAGTCGCATTCAAGTTCATTTTCAGCCGTCAAAAAAGAGCTTCAATAATTTTAACTCTGCTCCGTAGAACCTGTCACCATATGAGAACCGTGTTTAGGACTACATACTTTGCAAGAACGTACACACTATTCGCAGGCCCTTTATTACATCAAAGTGTTCGTTGGCTGACTACCATGTACCCGATCTTCTTGGACAAATCAACCTCTACGCTTCAAACCGAGTTTTTCACCCTCGACCATTGCTACACATCGAAATGCGTAATACGCTGCCAACAATTCGATGGTTCATAGCTTCAACGAGTTTGCACTTCGACTTCGATATTTATTCATCACAATTTCGTCACCGTTTGCTGTTACATTAGGTTAACTATTTTTAGTTTAGTTCATTAAGACAATTATTGTCAGATGATCACAGGTTTTTACATACAAATACAAGTTGTCCGTACAGTGTCGTTTCACATATCATAATTAGTGTCAATTTTGACAAGCCGTCAGCTCCAAGTTATGCAACTCTCACTCACTCTTCATTTGTGTTAGTCAAATTTAAATTCGCGTTTTTTGATGATATAAATTGCTTCGCGTTAGGTTGGTTAATAGATTTACAAGCATATTCTCAGCTGTTTGGAAGCTTTGTATTATTACAGAAAATCATTTGGATTGGTTTGGATTTAAAGTAATTTTCCCTTAGAGAGTGAATTATCTTGCACCAAAATTCTGAAAATTCGTTTAATAACCGTTTTCCATCATTGGTTCAGCGTATCTATTACCTCCTAGTAGATAAAACGAATTCTCAGTGTACCAATGATATTAGAAATTGCCGTAAAGTGACTGTTTTCCGATGAAAGTGCACATGTAATAATAAACAAAACAAAACACAGTGCGTGAACAGTCTCACTTGGGATTCCTATTGGAATAGCTGTTTTTTATATACTCAATTACATTCTCATCAGATTATATCGAACGTTATCTTATCATTTCTTAACGGTAGTTTTTCATCCGTAAACGTTCGTCTGTAAGAACAAAAAAAAAACCGGCATGATTTCCGCCCGGGCCTTGCACTATGTCTTCAAAATCGGAAACCGTGCTAAAAATGCACACTTTTTCCGTGAAATTCTTGGAATGAAGGTAATTATTTTTAGCAAGCATTCAGTGACTAATCAGTTCCATTAAGATATTGCTATGCGAGCATGATGAATGCAATTTTCAAGGACAAGGTGTTGCTATTAGACATGTTCAATCTTCAAGTAAGAAGTTGAATGTTTATCAGAATGCTGTTCTTTCTTTTTGCAACAGGTGTTGCGGCACGAGGAATTTACCCAGGGCTGTGACGCCGCTTGCAATGGGTAAGTTAATTAAATTGCGATGCGTTTAGTAAAGTCGTACCGTTCTCATAATAATGTAAACCGTTCGAGACGGAGTAAGAAATTTAATTTCTCAAGGCAAAACCGTCTTAAAAATCGAACGTCCGTTGATGAAGCCTTACGAAGGCCAACTACTCAGACTGGATTATAATAGGTTTGTTCCAATACCAGGAGAAACTATAAGTACTCCGGAGCAAGCAGGGTGAGAATAGTTCCCGTATTATCTTCTGGTTTCAAACTGGAGTAAAAACAAGCTACTAAAAGCAAGAAGCGTGTACTGGAACAAACTTAATCTATCTGAAACTACACTTAAATCGTAACAGAACGACACAAAATAAAAGTTCCCCGTAACAAAATCCATCTTTTTTTTCAGCCCCTACGACAACCGATGGAGTAAAACCATGATCGGCTACGGCCCGGAATCCGACCACTTTGTAATCGAGCTGACCTACAACTACGGTGTCAAGGAGTACACCCTGGGAAACGATTTCGGTGGCATCACTATCCAGTCGACTGAAGTGATCGAACGAGCGACGAAGCAGAACTATCCGATGGTAAAGGAAGATGAACATTTTCTGCTGGTATCTCCCGATGGGTACAAATTTTTCGTCATCAACGAAAACGTCGGATCGGGTCAAGGTGCGGATCCGGTGCAAAAAGTTACGCTGAACTGTACCGATTTGGAGCGATCCATTCAATACTGGCACGGGGAATTGCAAATGAAGCAGCTTGTCAAAAATGAACGTTCGGTGCAGTTGGCTTATCAGGAGAACGGGTTTGTGTTGGAATTAAAGAGAATACAAGCTCCGCTGGATCGTGCTAAGGCTTACGGCAGAATTGCCTTCGCCGTTCCACTAGATTTGCAACCGATAATTGACGAAACGATTAAAAAATCGAAAAATACGATTTTAACGCCACTAATCTCTTTGGATACTCCCGGAAAGGCTACCGTTCGTGTTATTATTTTGGCCGATCCGGACGGGCATGAAATTTGCTTCGTGGATGAAGAGGGATTTACCGAGCTGTCCCAGGTTGATCCGGCCAGCGACGGTCAGTTGGACAAGTACATCAAAAAAGACCCATTCCAAGAGTAATAAAAGTTAATTTGTTTTAATACCTGTTAAATTAAACTGTGCTTAGTCTCAGTCGTCAGAACTTTATTCTAGCATCCCTCTCGCATGCTCCATCGAACCACCACTGTTTGATGTTGCGGTAATACTGCGTCCGCTCCTGTGCCCCTATCTCGTGCAACTTTCGGCAAAGCTGACAGAATGGTTGATCTCCACTGATTCGATAGTGTTCCTTCCACCAGAAATATTTGATGTATTCGCGTGGATTCCGAGCAAGATAGTCGAGATAATCGACCAGCTGGTGAACCGTCTTGAACTGTTGCACGTCGATGTAGGATCGAGGTGGGGCGAATTTTGTGTAATCGGCTCCACCGAATACCACCGGAATGATGTAACTGTCCATTGAGTTGTACATCTTTTCGGTGATGTAGTCCCGGCAGAGGCTGTTCTCGAACGCAAAGTAGAAGTGGTACTCCTCGGTTAGCATCTGGGCACAGCGTGGCGAACCCCGTGGGCATCTGGAATTATATGGGTTGAAAAGGGGCGTTACAGATGGTTTTTAATATTTGTAATTTCTCAGTGTTAATGTTTTTAGACCTAACATCAACAGTTTACCAAAACAGTAACTGGATACACCTAATTTCTCCTTCTTTCTTTTTGGCTTTCCAGAAGTCATGAAATTTTAGCGAAATTATCTTAGCGCGTCAGGTAATCACCTAATTGTCAATAACTACGCGACTTTCGGAGAGTTGAGAGCATATTGCGAAAAAATATTCCTACTTCCCTGATTCCACTTTCTCATCTACGTTTCTGTGGCATGGCCTGCCTCATGAACTGTGCAATAGCAGCGCTTCAGAATTTTAGATCTAAATTCTGGAACCAATTGTCGGAAACCTACAACGCTATCAAAGTTCCGGTTCCGGAGGTACGAGTTGATAAGTTCGTTCACATAGAAATTCCCCATATAAACCAGTGTAGTCGTGATACCAGGAAGGTCTAAAAACTATTATAATTTTGGTACCAAATTCCTGATTTTATTGGTCTAAGTCACTTATGAACGAACGAGTCATGCCCGTCATGTCAAGCTTTGTTTGTCGCCGATCTGTAATTGCTAAGAATTAAATATATTGTTCTAGCTTAGGGTTGCCACCCCTTCGGATTTGACCCGGAGACTCCGGTTTTTGGAAGCGATCTTCGGACATCCGTGTTTTACATCAATTTTTCCGGGCCCGGTGAACAGATATTAAACTGTTTTTGTACTATTTTTTTTAAATGATTGAAGACTGCTTTTATCACTTCTAGGTTATTAGCTCCACTAACCCTTTGTTTCAAGGTGGCCAAGATGTTTAGAACTACTTCGGAATTCGTAAGAAAATCCAATCATTTAGAAAACAAAATTCCGCTGTTTGCTATTTTTTTATTATTGTACAGCCCACAAAGCCGCTCAGCTTAAAATGCTTTAAAAAAGTTAAATTTCTTCAATTTGGCCAGATCACTTCACCGTTGCTTATGTTTATGTGCTTGATGCGGTTGGTCTAATTCATCCGGCCGGGTCAACATATAGCAATTTCTTCTCGTGTTGACGTTTGCTGCTGCTTTAGCGGACCTTAGATTTTGGCTACGGCTCCTTTGCTGCGATCTCCCTGCGATTGTGGCGAAAAACTGGATTCTTCGCTCCCTACAAAGAATCCTGGAGGACACGGTAGTGTGATTCTCAGGCAGTGCTGATATCCTACTTATCTGCTCTTCTCGTTGGCTCCGTTGGAGGGCAATGCTCGTTCGGCCTATCCTCCACAGCGAGAGTGGCTGGTGGTTTTTTATTTTTTTTTGCGACTAGCCGGGGATTGAAATTCAATACAAAACTAAACCTACCAAACCGTTACAAGTCTGAAATATTTACAACGTAATGTGAACGGCTTTGAATAGCTGTGCGCATCATACTTTGCAAATGTGAGTTTATTTTGGTAATATTCCAAACAGCTAGTGCTGAAGTGATATCCTGACTAGATTCAGAAGGAATGAATGAGGGCATACTTAGTTCATTGAGTAATACAAAATAATAAATGTTGAGCGATCGCTTGATATGTTCCCTGAAGTCTATTACCAGGTCATTAAAATTCTCCGGGTAAAAGCCTTGCCAGTGGTGGTAACCCAATTTCTGCTGGAGTAGAGCAATCGCTGTCAGCGAAGCAGTTTGCTTTTCATTTTTATTGCACTATTGTTTTGAATTTAAGATTCATTCCCATTTGCACAACGTGCTACCCTCGTGCGTAAATGGGCGAGTATGATAGACCTGCTGACACTAACACGAAAATCACAGATGTTTCCCACTGTGATTCTCCCAATACTCTTCGTACAAAAAATACCTGCAAAATGAATGTCGGCCTTGGATGCTGTACTTTCAGACCGGAAACAAATCGGCGAGGTTACTGAAACTTTCTCGGAACCTGATTGTCAAATACTCGGCGATAACCCAAATAACACAACTTCGAGCTAATAAGATACGTATTATAGTGTATGTCACCCAGGTAAAACAAATTGCTTGGTGCGAGACTTTTACGCGATACTAACGCGTCTACGTACCTACAAGGGCAGTGAAGATTGATGGTGTGGACTCCGAATCGGGTATGAAATACGAAAACCTGTTGAAGTTCGAGTTTGACTGCTTCGCGATCCTTTCACTCTAACAGGTATTAAATTTCAAGAAGTTGGATTCAGTAAACTCGTTTCGGATGACAGTTGCCAGATTTTACTTTGGACGACCCACACCGGGTCTTCTTTCTAACTATGTCCTTCTGGACAAGGTTCGTCTATCTGTTCGCTGGTTTGTATCGTTATTCGTTATTCAGTATACCCTTGGGATAATAGACGCTTTGCCCACAGAACGTTATACCATCATTTCGGACAGCCTCAGCTCCATTGAGGCTCACCGTCCGATAAAATCTAGAAAGTACTCTCCATATTTCCTTGGTAAAACACGCGATTTCTTATTAGATTACTTTAGTTCAAAAGTTTTCCATTGCTCCATTCCGGGAGATGAAGAGGCGGACTCTTTTATTAAGTGGACTCGTTAGAAGGTGACATCTACGGAAGACTAACTTGTTAATATCATGAAACAGCACAGATTTTGGAGCTACGGCTACGTTCTATTGTCCTGAAGGTATCGACGAAGCCTTGGTTTAGGTATATGGATGTAATATTAATAGTGTAATATCAGGTTCGTTTCCAACCATGGCGAAGTATTGGGTTTGTAGAGGTAGAGTAATCTTTATGCTTTTGGCGAAGTCTATCACGACATCGAGCACATTGTCTGGGCACGCGCCGTATATTTTGGCGAAAAATCTCAGTAATGAATTCCATTCGGGTTCGAAATACCACCCACGTTTGGCATATCCTGGCCAGCTGCAATTTCCATTACATATACCTTAATTACATCTTCTTTGAAATCATCAATGTCCAAATACAGCTCTCTCGTCTTCATCTTCTTTATTTCTTCCTTATACACTTTCAGGTATAGATCATATAATTTGGGTAAGCTAGCATTTTCAGTAAAAATCTTTCTCGCGAGCACTGCGTAGTTGGCAGAGCCGTAGCGTGCGGTTGGCCAGTTTGGCCCCCACCCCAGACATAAAATAAATCAGGATAGGAGTATCATTCCCAGGTACACATAAAATTATTGTTTAAAACTGATAAAGAAAGCCAAAGCAGACAGCGAAAAGGCGCATAACTGAGACTCTACCAAAGGCGCCAGAAGACTACGGTACGGTCCTGTTAGTCCAGAATAAACAACGTACAAGACAAAGACTTTAAATTTCAATAAAATTAAGAAAAATGATTGCAAAGTTTTTCCGCTCGTTTTCTTAGTTTCATAAGAACAAGGGGACCGGAAATGTGGTCAGGGGCAGTAAAGTAGACCGGCTTTATAAAGCTATAGCAAAGATCGTGGAGTAAGCTAGATCAATTATCATCGAGAAGACAAGCCCATGCCGTATCCATACCAGGGCCTAACCTAAGTCCAACCAATCCTGCAGTAAGTTAGATCTCTTGTTGAAATGTCACATGAGATTTTTGGGGTTCCTGGAAGCGTTGGAAATATTTTATTTCTTCTGAATAGTCTAAGACCAGGTGCTGTTCTTCGGATTTGTGGCAGAGCTTTTTCTTGCCGGTATATTTAGCGACCTTTCAAGAGAGAGAACAAAATTATTCAAACAACCAACCATGCAGACGAGCCTTGTCGAATAAGACGCGAAGCAGTGTCGCAAAAGGTCACCCGACACTAGCTTGAAAGGGCACCCCATTTTGTCCCGTCCAGTGCGATTGTCACTTAAAATCTTCGCTCATTAGAGCAAGAGGTCATTGAAACAGACAATCCCGTTCTTCAGTAGATCCACGCATGCCAATTCTTAATCGATTACTACACCATCGATCTCAACTTTGTGAGCGGGCATGTAAACGCGTTAGTTATTCATGAAAGTCTTGTCGACAGTAAATATCACAATTCTGAACTTATCAAGGCGAACTTGCGAGATTTCTGACATAGCTGAATATTTCTGCATCTTGTGAAATATTAGACTACTTCGCGGACTATATTTGATCCGAAAGAAGATCGGCTACTGAAGCACGGAGTCTTAGGCGAGGAATCTTGTTCGACATCCATTTTAGGATCATTTGGGTCAATTCAGGAGAGTTCATTTGTGCACTAACCTAGAGCCAGACGCAAAGTGAAAACTGAAGAACATTTATGGTCTTCCTGAAATTTCAAATCGGACGCGCCCCAAAAGTATTGGTGCATCGAAAAAAAAGTCCCCATGCAAAAATTGAGCACAATCGAAAAGCAATGTCATGAAGCGTCGAGATTTGGTGTAATGTTAAAAAAAATGTCTTTGTGGTACAAAGATAATTCTTGAATTGAGATGGAGCTTGAGTTTGGGAATGCAGTTTTTATTTTTTTTTGTGGGCCAAATGTTTCAAAAATCGATGAAATTTCGAAATTTAGTGAAGCAACTTTTTCAAACCAATTTTTTATGAGTCATCAGTTGTTTCATGAATTTTTAAGAAATAGAAAATAAAGTACAAGTAGCCAAATACAGAATTTTCCAAGATTCATAAAGGCTATCTTGAAAAAATCAGGGTGGCAGTAGATCTCGACGTTTCATTACATTCTAAACCATTTAGCATCAAAAAATATAATTCTATTTTTGAATATCCTATGGGTCTTTTTGTGTTTTTTCACATCTGGGCGGGCGCTTTAAGTACCCTTCATTTTGCTGGCAAGTGGAAACTATTACAAATGCATCGTTTTAGTGGTTCACCGCCGTCATTTTTAGCCGCCCTTGAATCGACCCCTGAATGCGCTATTTTATCGCCCCAAAATATGAAAATTGTGAGCAATAATATCGGACTCGTGTACTTAAATAAACCAATAAATATACTTTATAGTAATCACTGTGGCAAACTGCCAAGCTCGAGAAAGCATTAGTGAACAAATGTTTATTTCATACTAAAACTAATCATAGGCTGATGTTCATCAAGGCTTTCGGTCAGTGAACTTGTTCTACTATATTTATATACATTTCCACGACCGCGCGGATTGTTTGAAAAATGATGTAAACTTAAGCCAACCATGAACCGTCATGTTTGAAAAACGCGAAAAATAATCAAGTCCATTTCAGCCGCCATAAAAAAGCTCTGTAGTCGCATTCACAAATCGCATTTGTTCCTGGGGGCAATTAGCACAGGCGAGTAGAGTTGAACGTAAACATGCTCAACTCGCCTGACAATGTTTCGTTTTGGTCCGTTCTGACAAGGCGCTAATATCCCGGTTCCCAATCACCCGAAATGACCAAAGCCATATTTCATTCATCAACCATAAACAAGCATAAATATTCCGTTTACTAACAAACGCCCCCGCCCCTATGACTAATGCCTTTCGAGCGGGACAAATTGTGAGAGACAATGTGGAAACCACTTAGCGTAGAACTACGCCCCCGCCTACTGCCATCATTGTGGCAACCGTTATCACACTATCGACAATCTTATTCAAACAAGCCAAAACAGTCGTCAACTTACTCCATTGTGCCACACTTTCCATAAACATCCACCTCCATCAGCCGTTGAATTTCCCGCACCAACTCGTCCCGCCGGGAAAACGCCCCGCAATGCGACACAAACTGGACACCCATTTTAGTCTTTCCCTGCACCAATTCCAGTAGCGTCTCGTTAAAATAATTCTCCCAACCCGTACGCCACTGGGGTCTGTCGGCAGGGCCTACTATGTAACCGGTATCAATTTCGACAAAATAATTATAGTTCCAGATGATATCCGAATCCAGCCGATAGGTCATGGTCCAGTTAAAAAAGTCATGATCACCTTCCAGCAGATGTTTGGTATGGGCCGGCGATTCCATGTTAGCCGCCACGTAAATCTGCCGAGGGGAACGAATCTTCGGTACCTTTTCGAACAGTGAGTACGTCCATGGTTCCGCGATGTGGAACAACAGGGCGTCATAGTCGCTCACTCCGTTCAGCAGTTCACGGTTGTTTGTTAGAACACAATCCGTCACCGGACACTGGATCGATTTGAAGAAGTCTGGACCAACGGTTTCCGCTCGCAGGTACCAGTTCCGGTTACCGAAGAAATTGGTGTACAATAGGATATACTTGCGGTCATCCGGGCGGCGATTTTGGATACTTTCCTCCAGGATCTGGTAGTAGCTGATGGACGGTCGAAGGCATTGCGTGTGGACGAATAAGATGACTAGCAACAGTAGCGAAACCGTCCCGATCGATAGGTACAGCACGAATCGGGCTCGTTTCATTCTTCTAATCATAGTGTGCGGTGTGAAGATAAGCGGCTTTTCGGGAAACGTGCAGATTGATTGAATCACATTTTTTTTTCTTCTTTCGGTTGATGAAAACGTCTTTGCAGCTGTTCGGGTGATCGACTATGACACTAACTGCGCATTGATGAATCACTTGGCGTGGGGATTGATAGTAGAAACAGTACTCTAGAGAGCGACAACAAAATCAGGTACAAGTCGTTCCGTTCACTCAGCTAATCGAACTGATTTGAATGGCTGTTTGTTCGGGCTTACGAAGCGCACGTTGTGACCGCACCTTATCTGAGCTTCACCCACTGATAGCATGCCGGCTCGAACTGAATATGTTGCAAGTGGAGAAACCCCACGATTTTTACTCCCCATCAATCCGTTCGAGAGGGGAGGAATGTACACGCATACCGATTAGTAATACCTTCTATGTAGCGATAGAAGGTGCAAACAAAACAAAAAAAATGTCGTTCTCACGAGGTGTCTGTAGACGTTAAGGGTTCAAAGAACGTTTGATTTTTTAGGTTCCGGATCCAAATTTGAGGTTAGTTTTTCCTCAAATAATCTATGAGCCGGAAATCGCACCTTTCAGTGTAAACGGTTGGACGTTAATTGCGACGTTAACTTCAACCAAGCGCGTTCAGGAGACCATCCCCGGGCTGCCGTGCTTGAATTGATTGACCTACGACATAAATTAACCGTGATTTCATTAAATGTACAATTTGATTTCGAATTTAGTATCAATTAAATTAAACGGTAAGAAACTCAGGTACCCCCGCGTGACGGTAATGATTCTTGAAAAGTTTGATTACAAGCAAGTAATTATGGTGAACTAGGTAAAATGTAACTCCTCTATGACAAAATGTGATAAATATGCTAATCAGCTAAAGTTCCAATAAAAATATAAACCACATCGACCCGTAGGAAAAAAAAAAAGACAAACAAACTTCTGTTCAAATTAGAATCGAGAATGTAGTGATTAATTTATCATTAGGTATTTGTGATTTGGTCATTCACCACCGGAAAACGATGACGTAATTTTCCTATACTTGCAATCATCAAGGGCTAAACAGAATGCTCCATTACTGACGGAGCGTCTTGAAAAGCAACATTTCTAAGCGAGCGAAACAATAACATTCCGGACATTTTTTCTCCTTCAATAGAGCCCAACGCAGTGTCAGTGATGGAGCATTCTGTTCAAACCATCACTCTGCTGAAATCGACTTATAGACTGATTGCTGCGAGACTATGCATTCTATAGATGTATACGAAAACAAATCATTTTCTCCACGCTGCTCTGACGGACGATATCAAGCTTCGAGAATCTATGACAAGAGCTCCACGCAACGCCTGCTGCTGTCTTCTGGGCTGGAGGAGGAGGAGGTACTTGGGGTAGTTCGACAATACTGTTGAAGGTTGAGCTCCATACGCCACACGGTACAAGCGTAGCAGGAGATAAGAAGCCATACTGTAGCGCGACGGCCTGCTTCGATATCCATACTTTGTCCGATTTGTCCGGTAGGTAGAGTTACTACATAGTCACAGGCACATGGGTTGGTACCAAAAATAAAGGGTGATATGATTGATTAGTATAACCAAGGGAAGGTTCGATGACACGGGTGTGATGTGTGTCGAGTCCTAAAAAAGGGTTTTTTTGTTGTCCGTTGGAATTTGGTGGCTTATTACACTTTGTGCTAATGTACGTACTTTAATTGGAGGGAGTGTAGTTTGAATATGTTGGGCGATTCAACTGTGTTCAGCCAATGCTGATTCATTTGGTTATGTTTATTTACAGCTGTAGGTTATCCACTCTCAGTAAGAATTTTCGTTTCAGATGCTTTCGTCTTTTTTGTTTGTAATCCGGTATTTTTTTTTATTTGATTGGTTTATTAGACACGGGTCAAGGCGTTAGCTTTACGGAGCCGCGGGTCTTTTATTGCGGGCGGGGATCTTCTTTCTTGTCGGGGAAACACCCTTTCGGATCGCAAGCGTGATTCCTCTGTCATTGCTAGTAGCCTTTTCACTGATGGTATTAGCTGTCTAGTTTGTGTTACTTGACGCGGGCTTTCGCTGTTGTCATAATTGATTGAACAGCAGACACAAATTTTGCAACTGTTTGTGCTTTAGGGAATGATATTGGGGCTAGGCGTTGGCATTTCGTTCTGTTAGGTAAGCTTTTCTCAGCGGTTTCTGGGCAGGCTTGTCCGTAATTAGCCTTCTGCTCGCAGAACTGGCGCGTATTAGTTTTTCCTTGGTATGTACAAAAATTTTTCTGTATAATCGTATCACCCCCTTCTGTTTAGTACTGCATAGTAAGGTAGGAAGGGATGGGTTGGTTAACAAGATTTCTCACTATTTGAAATGCCTTGAAAGTAGTTCCTCCATGGATCCTCCGTAATGGATTCCATTTCTGCAAGATACGGCATGAATCTTTCAAGGGCCACTTTGCAAGTAAATGGTGGCAAATCACGTAATTGAATTCGTTGATATAGGAATTTTGATTTCAGTGTCACATGTTTTGCGAAAAAAATCTATTCGCCTGGCCGAATTTGTTGAACGTTATCACCCCCGCGTGCCTGACATGCTCCAACTGGATAAAGGTGACTTCCGAAAAACGAAGCTGCATTTTCATCTTTAGCAAATGTTCCACCTAAGGAATGCTCAGTCTCATGCGCAAAGATCAGGAGCCAATGACCACCATGTTAGACCGAAAAATCTTTATAGATCACCACTAGAATAAAACTAGAATAAATAAACGGTTTGTTCTTCAGACAATGCAAACAAGATAAAAGAAACTATTTGCGCTGGCTTGAATAACATCAGAGAGAACGCTGATAACGTGACCGATGCTTTGGTTTTTTTTCATTCGCGAGTCACAATTTATTCTGATTCTTTACTATTTAGCTAAACAGCTATAGAGTCATCAACCTCACAAAAGATGACTCCTCATAACCCTTTCAACATGGTCAAACCCAGCCAAAAATTTCTCAAACTTAGAAAACTTTCCGTGGCCTGGAGAGCCTATTTCCATAAATCAATCGACTCAGCTCGACAAATGTGGTGTGTTTATGCAATTTTTTTACGTTGGTACAGCGATTCTGGGTGGAGTAAGACTTGCAGCTAACTGGCGGCTCGACGAACCTAGGTCAGTTATTATAAGCATATTTTGGTGAATTTATGGGTTATTTATTGATGAGCCCATGAAAATTTGCTCGGGTAACCGGAAGCACTACTTTATTGATCCCTTCGCCAACTCCTCTGCAGTTCGAAAAGTATCCGCGTCACTACTCTGTTAACAGCGTCCTAAATATGTTCGTCATGGTACATCTCTTCGACGTACTCGCGACACGAATAGCCTTTATACCAAACCTGCTCGTCAGCATCGCCCGGTTCCGCTTTAAGTTCAACGCAGCAACTCACACAGACACCCGCCAGAAGACGTCTCTAGAATCATCATGCTCCTCCATTAGCTATATTCGCTGTGTTCTCACATAGACATTCGATATGGTTGTTGTAATTTAACCGAGGCAACTGATGCTGATCACGACATGTTGGATAATTTTATGGTTGCTGACCAGCACTACCTCCGTCTTATAACTTGCCACTTCTTCCAGAGTTTCGCCGATTATCGTAAAGACGACACCATTTGCAAAGCCGATAATCTCGATTGCCCTGGGCAGTTCTTGAGTTATCCCTCCGTTGAAGTGTACCAAGAGTATCCAGCAGGATGTGCTGCTGGCTTTCCTGATTTTGCCATCAACACCAGCCTCTGGATCTTCTATCGATCCGGAAAGTAGCATTCGTCTAGGCATTTCTGTCCTGAATATGTCCGGAAACGCCAGATCTCCAGTTTCACGATATCATCTGGACCAAGAGCTTTTTCAACTTTCAGTCCTTTTGCCGCTGTAAGGAGCTAGTGTGTCAGTGCAGATTTCGGCTGGCTTCGTTGGATCCTTGATCTTGACCGACACGATACGGTAAGTGTTGCTCTTAGGGTTGGCGTCTGTTTCTCTGCACAGCTCCTTGTAGCTGGTGAACTTGCTCAACACTATCTCTCGCCATCTTACGCTCTTCCCACGGAATGTCAGCTTACGCTATTTTCTGACTGCCTCAGAACTTGCTCTCTGAACGCGTCTTCTGGCTTTTAGGCAGGCAGCACGGAGGATGTTGAGCCTTTCTTTCCACCAATATGCCGGACGTCGGCAGTTTCTCAGCTTCGGCTTTATCGGCACTGTTACGTCACAGGCCCGCTGCTGTTGCCGACAACTAGTCAGAATTCGGAATTGGAGCGATGTTGTCTGCACGATGTGCTTCGACAAAAAGTTTTTGTCAAAGTCCTTTATATTACCGTTCGCATGTTCTCACTTTCCACGTGCATACGGTACAGTTCCGTTGACCAATGCTGTAGTGAGCCGCCTGGTGGTGGCAATGTGTGTATTTCTCATTAACTCGCCAGTTCATGTTATCCATCAAAGACGGACTGCAGAATGTTACGTCGATGATGCATTCCCGACCGTCTTTGCGGACTGTGCTAACAGAATCTTCTTTCCGCAGCCAGCTTAGCCAGGGCTTCCAACAAGCTATACCCTCTTGTGTTGGTCAGCCTGTTTCCTCACTCTTCCTATAACTACTCGACTAACGATTCTATTATTGCGTCCAGCATCCTATTGTACTGTTCAGGTGTCCGTCTGAGGGAAGCATAACAATGACACATGAACATACAATTGATCATGGCGTTTGTGTGTCAACCTCCTCTTGAATAGTGAAAACTGTCCATCACATGAATTACCGCCATACATGCACTATCCGTCATCCAGTTACCGTTATCAGAAGGAACACGATACGACATTGCAATAATCGCAACGTCACACTTCGTTTCTGTTGTCGACTGCCACAAGAGTGCTGTGCGATATCCCAATAATTTAGATTAAGCTGGGTTATCTCCTTTATTGTTGGACTTCTTTTATGCAAGGCATTTGATGCCGCCCATCGTGTCCTCCGGTTTGCAGATCATGTACTTTGGTTGCTTTGTGCAGTTTCTAGTAAGTTAGCCATTTTCTACGCAAAGCGGACGTGTAAAGGCCCTTGCAGTTCTCCACCTGATATCCGTAACCCATGTACCTGAAGCGTCTATCCATCTGATTGCTAACACGCTGAGACTCAGCGAGCACACAACGACCATCCTACGGTAAATGAATCGTCACCGTTCGAGTGGCTCTTCGATCGTAATCTCGTGCCGATCCTTGCAGTTCATCACAGCTCCATGCGACAATGCTTACGTTCGCCTCGTTGCTCAAGAATTAAACAACGAGCTCTCGGTAAGCCGAGCTCTTGACGGAAGGATCCTTTATCGGCTCGAAGATCATCCTACCTTTCTGAGTGTACCTCGTTTTAACGACGTTCTTTCCCAACTCCTTTAGTTCCAGGTCCTCTTTCTTCAGAAGAGCCGCATACGATGTTTTATCGCTCACTTCGACGATCAATGCATCGCCCGTGTACCTTTCCTGAGGAGGCATGCTTCTTTCTTCTTCCGTTCCTTATTTTCTTTCTTTTGCTTGCGTAGTTTTTTGCTTTGTCTGCTTGCTTTACACAATGTGCTTGCTACGGTTCTTTCCAACGTTCGTTCGGCTCTACGGATTCCTTCAACATTTTCGACTGATTCAGCTCTCACTAAGAACGCCTTCTGCTCAAGTTGACGCAATTATTACAGATTTAATGCTTGTCACTGGCTGCTAGACCTTGGTGTGCACATTGTGCTTGTCCTCCACGAACTCATACAACTTGTTGACCTTTTTTCTCACCTCCACAAAATTGTGAGCCATTCTGGGAAGGGTGAACATTTGATTCAGGAACCTCATTTCTCGGTGGTTTCCATGTCGCTCACTCTGTGCCATGCCGCTGCTGATACTAGTTACGAATACCAGTGGTGTAACTTGTAATCTTTGCAGTTTACCACTCCTTGGAAATGCAATCGAGTCCTCTTTCGCTCTGCTTACTTCACAAATCACCCTGGAATTCTTAGATATCTCCATACTGAAAGATACACCCTCCAGGTCGCTCTCTAAACTCATATGTCGTCGCCTATTGTGATCCATTTGTTATCTACGCAAGCGGTGATGAGGACAATCGAGGGTTGGACACCATCCAACATGATGATCAATTTGGATTGCACCAGATTGTCAGAATAATTCTCATCGGGCCTGAGGATTCCAGTTCGGGACATCATAGTAAACCGTAAGCACCCGTATATGTCCTTCTAGTTTTCTTCTCTTTATTCATTTTTAGGAGTACCCTTTTTTGTTGTTGTTTATTTATTAAGGCTTTAACCTCGAGGGTCATTCGCCTTTTTGAAAATAATGTACATTTCAAAAATTACAAATTCAAAATTTCATTCAAAATAGATATCAAAATATATATAAACCATCGAACATTATTTTTGTCGACTATCCTGGGTGCACTGCTTTCCGTTTCTTGTGTTGACTTTCTTTCTCGGTGGTGAGCGATGGTCGGGTGTACCTTCTGCTGCTTGCTGATCAGTCTGTCTGCCTTCCCCCTCGCTTGTGTTTGTGTCCATATCGTCATCACTAGAATGGTTGTCGCTGTTAGATTTTTGGTGCTTTTTGTGTTTTCGAGTGACTTTGATATAGCCGTCTTCTTTCTTGTTTATTTCATCCCTGCGTACGGTGAGTATTGGCTTTGGGATGCCGTGGAATATTGTTGGTCCGACATTCATTTGTTGGCCGGCTGTTTGTTGTGTATCAGCAAATGTTGAAGGCTGTTTGGTAGTGGTGGCTGAAGATGAGTTTTTTTTAGTTGTTTTGGCGCATGGCTTACCGTAGTGTGCAGTCTGATTACAGAACTGACACGTGGGCACCTGCCCAGGGTATGTGCATAGGGTTCTTTGTATGTAGTTAACACCTTGAGATGATCTGCCCTCGAAAGTCAAGTAAGATGGTATAGGTTGGTACAGCCGCATTCGCACAACCCGAACACCGTTGAGAATGCCAGGGAAAAAGTTTCTCCAAGTGTCGTTAGAGACGGATTCCACTTCTCCATACTTCGACATGAATCTTTTAATATAATCCGTGCTAGTACGAGGTGCCAGATCATGGAGGCGAATTTCCGTTAGATCAAGGTCCATATACACGGGGATCTTGGTTTTGACGTTTTCATATTCGACGTCATGTTGCATGTTGTTCTTTGCTACGAACCTTTCTGCCTCGGCTAAGGAGTTGAACGTTATTAGTACTACATTCCTGGTGTGGTGAAGCTGGACGTGTGATATCTCTGTAAGATCAAGTTCCATTTTCACCTTGACCAATTGTTCCACCTCGCGCACTGAAGGTCTAAGACGGGTTTGCGAAAAATCAATCGCGATTGTGTTCTCCCGTAATGGGCGAAATTTATTTTGTTGTTCACTCATTTCACTCGCAGTTAGCTGCAACGGAACTTTCCTGTGTCTATATGCTACACGTACACGTTAGAGCGGCGCGGCGCGGGTAGTATTTTTTGTTTGTGTGCTGTTCGCAAGCAGGTCGCTTTTTGGCTTCTGATCTGTACGAGATGAGGAAGCAGACTGGCCCCCTTTTTTCCATCGTATAAGCCAACCTGCATTGGTCATACAGTATCATCATTAGACAGGTTCAATTTTTCACTATTAGCTCCACCAGGCACAACTGATTCCTTTTGTGGCCTTTAGTTATTCTGCAAATTTTGGTACCGATCGCTTGTGTCTACGGACCCTCCAAAAATTTCAAAGTTTATATGCAAATTAGTATGGAAAATCGGTCAACATAGAACATAAATTCATAAAAAATTACCTCATCAATCAATTCATGAGAACACTATATGATTCAAAAGGTATTCTTCTACTAAACACATTCGTGGAACATTGTAAGTTCATGAAAATTCGCTAAAAAGGTTATTAACTGAAGAAGCAGTATGACTTCAAAACAAGTGGATTTTGTTATTAATCATAGCAACCCTGTTTGAATAGCTCCATCGATATACAAGTGTTAACTAGACTTGTCACCCACCGCCCGTGTGATACAGTTATTCAAACAGGGTTGCTATGATTAATAATAAAATCCACTTGTTCTGAAGTCTTGCTGCTTCTTGAGTTAATAACTTTTCTCATCGAATTTTCACAAACTTGCAATGTTCCCCGAATATGTTCATTAGAAGAATACCTTTAGAAATATATAGTGTTCTGACTAATTGATTGATGAGGCGATTTTTTAAGAATTTATTTTCAATGTTACCCGATTTTCCATACTAATTTCCATATAAACTTTAAAATTTTTGGAGGGTCCGTAGACACAAGCAATCGGTACCAAAATTTGCACAATTACTAAGGGCCATAAAAGGAACCAGTAGAGCCTGGTGAAGCTAAAAATAAAAAATTGAACCAGTCTAATGATCATCATACACCCAACTCGGTGTGTTGCTTATCCGCATCGAAATTGTTTGGATATCAAAGACTACAAAGTCGACAATCTGCGACCTGCTAGTCTGTCCCTTTCAAGGGATTTCCCTGCGAGTCCGAGGCAGACCCCTCGGTGTTTCGGTTCATTATGATGATAGTACGGGGATGTAATCATTGAACATCCGTTTGCCAAAATTTTGCATGTTGCTTTTATTTCCCTGTCATCATTGTCCGTTATCTCTGCCGTGTACCTGATGCGGTTGCTGCTATTCCGATGAAGGATTTCATCCTCCTTCTGAATGTGTTTCCTGTATAAAATAGGCCAAATTGTATTACTAGTCCTAAAAATGCTTGGATTGACCTAACCTTTAAAAAAACAAATGCGCAAACGAACTGAATAAAAGACATTTTTTTGTGGATTTAACCAGACAGGACAAGACATCCATAAGAATTTTAAGCAGTATAACGTACAAATACAGTAAAGAAGATGTATAACTTCGAACCAATTATCTAGGTATGAGGAATGCAATCGAAAAAAATATCATTTTCATTTCATTTTCATTTTGCAGCGTTTGGTGGGGCAATGAGAGCGCAAGTCAGTCCAAGGCCGATGATAGGAGGGGTAATGACAGAATAGTTTATGCGGACCACCAAAACGCCATGGGAGAGGAACAGGGTGTGGGTTGGGGTAGGGTTAATGGATTGATGTATACTTGACGAATAATTGCGCTGCAGAATGTGATGAAAAGGTGCATTGAACAGTGCTACTGATGGCTGTTCAGAAATAAATACAATATATTTCTCCATAAGGTTTGATAGCTAATGTATGTATTTTGTGATTAGGTGATGTCAATTTATAAGTGTTAAAAAGTTCATTTTATCCCGTGGTTTTATCAAGTTAGTAAGAACGCAGCCGTAGATGTGCGTGGAAGATCGCGAAAAGCTCAGGCGCTTGTATGTACACGTGCTTGTCGCGTATGCCAGAACGTATGTGATTTCGCGTGTATAAATTCGATTTTGTAACTGTGTGGCCATATGCATATTCGTGTGTTCTCGAATGATCGCGCGGACCGTGAGTTTGTTGCTTAGTTTTTAGTGTACGGTTCAGGTACTAGAAGATAATTCCCCCATAACACTAGAGTTCCCTGTCACGTTTCCATGGAATGTGTTGTCTAATGAATATGAGCCTCATTTTTCATTGGTCCAACTGAAGACATGAATCTAGGCTGTTAAGAACGAGGGCAGGGACATCCTAACGTGACCGACTCATGATCGCGCGAGCGGTGGGTTGTTGGCGAGATCGCGAGTATGTGTGGATGATTACAATTGCATGTTCGCGTTTTTGACCCGGTTTGTGTTATCGCGAAGGCTAGCGGCGTTTATACGTTTTGAATGAGATATTATGAGTCTATATGAGAGAATATGCAATTGATTGTGTTAGTGAGTGTTATAATAAATCTAAATTAAGATATAGTGATAAAAGGAAAAAGAACATGCCGAATTAAAAGAAGAAGAAAAAATGAAGACATTAAGTAGAAGCGTATAAATTGACTGATTTTTTTGGTTTACATGAGTAGTGGAAAAGCAAACTAATAGAAGAAAAACAAAAACAGACAAATAAGGTAGAAGAAAAGAACGGGAGGGACGTATTCTAAGTTGCTTGGGAACATAGCCACTTTATTTGACGGTTTGTTTCGCGTGGCACATTTTGATATGATCCCAATACTTTGGATAGTTCACTTAAATTTTAAATTCAATACATTGTGCAATTGAATGATGTTTACTTTAGATTATGGTTTTAAATTGGTATGATTCGAGTACTTTGGCTAATTGCCTTAAGTTTTAATGCATTGTGCAAATTGAATGATATTTAATTTAGATTATATGTAATGAACCATCAACTATAGGATACTGCATCGGTATGGATCTAGTTGAATAAATAGCAAAAATAATTCAATCTTCCAGTCGACAGGGTATTCCTTCGCTTCTATCCACCAACTGAATCACGCGCTGTGTTGCTATTAAATTCTAGGGGCCAACAGAATCCAAGGTCTCCAAGCTACAAATTCCTAAGCATAAAAATTTGCAGTCTGGAGGCCACCGCCACGCCCACGGAGAAGAGTTAGTATTGATATTGAGTATTAATTGAACAATACACATGTAACATGTAATAAAACTACTTGGATTCGTCTAAATGCCAGAAAACGACAATTGCATTCCGTTAGAAGTTTCTCATGCTATGCTGACCGGGAATGGATAATTGACGTGCGTCGGTAAATTAATCGTACCTTTATTTATCCAATCCGAATGAATCGAATCGAATGCACGAATTGAACACCGGTAAAAAGTGATCCTAAGAAGGATTACCCACTATTCTATCATATAAGCCAGTTCTGCATCCATTCCCTGACCCATATGTCACAAATACTCAGTCGAACACATACACAGATAGACATACGACT
Organism: Topomyia yanbarensis; assembly: GCF_030247195.1. NCBI lineage: Eukaryota > Metazoa > Arthropoda > Insecta > Diptera > Culicidae > Topomyia > Topomyia yanbarensis. The sequence continues at coordinate 217,176,730 of NC_080670.1, forward strand.
AGCACATAACAATTTTATACTAGTATTAAAAACTACAATTATTACAACACAACACAACTAATAGGCTTCAACATTAATTTTTTTTGATGCGCCTGTGCACGTTGACGAGGTCGACCAATAAATCGACACACAATGACTCCCACTGCGAACCGTGCTCAAAAAGACAGCCGTTAAGTTGTTCAACAATGTCTGCAAACACAGCCCACAGAAAAAGTCAATCCACGGCGACCCGCCAATCGGCCACGCCAGTGTGCACAGGCTCTTAGCTGACTGTTAGTTTGGGCTGGTGCAGAGTATGAAATAACACAAAACATAAAAAAGGCCCATAAGCCCTCTCGGTCTCCTCAATGCACCACTATCGAGGCGTAATGCAATAACCATCTTAAAGCAGTTGTCTGCTCAAATATGCTTGAAAATGTTTGCAGTACCGTCAAACCCGTCAACCTAGGAGAGGGCAATCGAAAAAAAATATCGCAAAGAAACTAGTTTGCGAAAGTGGCGGAAATGGCATTGTCGGTAAATTGATAGCGTTATACACAGCTCACCTGGGTTCGATTCCCAGCCCCGCACATACGGTTAGGATTTTTTTCATCCGAAAAATGAGACGAATGATCCTAACGTTTAAAACCTCTATAATCGAAACAGAAAAACTGTTTGCAGAATCAGATTCCACGCGCATCCGTATTACCCCACCTCCCTCTTTTATGTCGGAAAAAAGCAACGCCGAAACCACGTGCTCTGAAGAACATGCCTAAACGAACGACATTCCAACATCATCGTCGCGTGCATCTTCTCACTGGAATCGATGACGTAGCACGCGAGCGAGTCTGCTAGCATGCGGGATTTTTACTCAGCCATCCTTTACTCACCAGGGCAACAAACAATAATGGCCTGCTGCTTGTACCGTTAGGTCAAATGCACCAATCGTCTTTTCACCCCCGTCCCCATCTCTCACCTTCTCTCTACTCTACTCAACCCTGACAGACAGTACGGGGTTGCCTCTCATCAACACAACTGCGTGTGCTCGTTATGCAATTCCACTTCGGCAGGCTCGGAACGACGTCCCTACCGTAGCGATGATGGCGGAAGCGCGTGCGCCCTACCACAAATCGATAGCCGGACAGTGGATGTTTTCCATTAGTTCAAACTTGGCAGATAATTGACAAAATTGGTGCCATGTTTGATTATTTTCCCCTCGATTCACTTAGACAGTAGCATTGGAAATAGTTTCCTGTCATCAAGCCAAACATTTCATCGTGACATTCCATTCAGAAATTGAATCATTTTCCCGGAAATAGCAGTTGACCTAATAGCGAACCATCGAATTGACCCAATCGCGCTGTTGAACCAGATGCCGCACCCGAGTCGACATCAGAAGTGAAAATTTTTCGGTGGGTGTAAGTTGTTTGCTGGAGCCTTTCTCGGTGGAAAATTGTGAAATTTCAGCAGCAAACTCCCTCGAACCCATTGGAAGACTTTGCAAAGAGACGTAAGTAGTTTCGGTGGATGCAGAATCAGTTGGCGTTGCAGCTTTGCAGGAGTTCTGCGGGCCGGGAATCAGATTTTTCCGCTCCGTTCGCTTCGAATCGCTAGATGCAATGAGGGCACCACAATGGTGATTGCCTATCTTCGGGCGAAATCGATTCGATTCTTTTCTGTAGCATTTTTCTCGCTCGGCTGGTATTGTTGAGTGAAAAAACGGCCTACTGCGATAATGGAATTTTGCTGCCGTTAAGATGGTTCTGGGAAATGAATTGTCTTCGGATAAAAATCGATAATCTTTCAAGTGCTTACTCATTTATCGTCGGATCATCGTCGTAGCCTCAATGGCAGCCAATCAGGTTTTTTTCGTTCTTGTTCTTTAATTTATTCCATACCAGTCGACCGATTTAGTCTGATGGGAGTAGCCAGGATATGGAAAACAAGTTTAAAAATAGTGCACTCTGTGGACATCCTCTCGTGTAACCGATAATTGGGTCCGCAAAAGTGAATTAATAATGTGTGCAGTCGGGGTTCATGAGTAGGCAAATGAGACTAGGGAGGAAGTGGAATGCATTAGATTGTTAGCAGAGCTTGGAGTGGAAACACAATTACTTTTGTCGGGAACAAGATTGTTGGGGGGAGGGGTTTTCCTCTTCCCCTTCGTTTGCAGGGGAACACTTCTCGAATAATTGGACAATGACCTTGAACCAGATTTACTTACTCTCTTTTTGTAGACGTTTCGATGTCTCGGCGGTCTAGATAATGCTTAAACTACCCAAAGGATTAAAGAAGAAAAAGAAAGGTAAAAAGTCGAAAAAAGATCAAGAGCTCTTCACCGAAGAGGAGCTAGAGCAATACCGCCGAGAGCATCAGGCTCAAGCATCCTCAGCGCTCAATTCGGCCGCACCGTCCGACAGTGAAGATCAACCGGGTGAAAAGTCGGAAAACGACGAGGAATGGTCTAAGTTTGCAGCGCTTACCACTGGCATCGATACAGTTCTCAAGAAGACCCAGGAAGACCTAGATCGTATCAAGGAAGCTTCCTTCTACCAGAAAGTTCCCACCAAGGTACAACTTGAGGCGCAGGAACGAGAGGAGCAGCTTCGTCGGGAACAGGAAGAACAGGAGAAAGCTCGGGAAGCCGCCAAAGAAGCCGAAGAGAAGAGGGCTGCGGAAGAGCTCATCAACGCCGTCGTTGAACTCTCCGATTCTGAGCCAAACTCCGAGGTCGAGGAAGATATCTTCGACACCAACTACATCGATGCTATAGCCTCGGGTGAGTTACCGATCGCCTATGTGCCGGAATCACCAGTGCTAGAGTCATTCGAAGGTCCAGATCCGTTCGATACTTCCTACGCCGAGAAGGTTATCAAAGGCCCTGAAGTCTCGAAGCGTGGAAAGAAGATCGTTAATATCGGTGCTGCCGTCGAAGTACTAACCGGTCGCGTAGAGAGTGTTTCCACAAGAAAATCTTCGCGTAGACCACGGCGAGGACCACAAAATTTGCTGTTGGAAAGCTTCGACGACGCACAAGCAGACGGCGAGGAAGCAAAACCGTCCACGGAAGAGTCTGCCCCACAGCAATCCATACTAACTCTTCTCGACGATACTGACGAGCTCACTAGCGATGCACCGATCGATCTGAGCGTTTCGCTACATATAGCACTACAGAAGGAGCAAGAAGCTAAAAAGGAGCAGGAGCCAGAACCGGTCGAACCGGAGTTTAATCTCGACGAGTTTGACGACCTAAACAAACGTGAACCAGCGGTTGAAGGGGACAATTTTGCATTACTTGTAGGTGAGACTAGTCTCGAAGGTAAAAGCTGCTTATTCAAGTTTGTTTTCGCGTCAATAACTATCCTTTTTTGTAGGTGCTAAGAAACCATCTCGTCCGCCACCACCGCGTCCATCCACCGGACCAAAAGTTGCGGACGTTGTAGGCCTCGAAGAAGACGACGATTTAGAACTCGAAGCGGACGATCCATTTGATACGGGATTTGTTGAGCGTGTTCTTCCTGCTACTGCCAAGGAAGACGACGATTTCGATCCACGTGCAGACGAAGGCCTCCAGGAAGAGGAGGACGACTTCGAATTTGATCCCCGAGCTGGGGACGATAAAATAACCGCCCCGATCCGAGCGAAAACTCCTGATCTTTTTTCGGCAGAGGAAAATTCCCAACTGCAAGTCGGCGGCGGTCTAACCAAAGATCTACTATCTGGAAGTGCTACTGATCTTGCTGATATCGATCAGGCACCTTTGGAACTGCTTGCCACTGACGCGAATTCCGCAGGATTCGAGGTTGACCCGTTCGATACATCAGCAGTCAACTCGATTGTTGCACCTGGAAAAACCGAGCTTAAATTCTTGGAGGAGGAATTATTGGCCGACAAACCGAGTGGACTACACCACTCGCTCAGTGATCCAGACTTTGATCCTCGAGGCGCCGACAGTGAACCGGACAAGGAAGCCGACGATTTCGCTTCCATCGCTCAGCGCAAGTCTTCCTTGTGTCTACAAATCAACGGATCGGCTAAGAACAAGACTGTACTCTTCGCTGTTCCAGACTCTGACTTGCTTAAGCTAGACGCTGATCATTCGATAACCAAGAAACCGCTCACACCATACTATAACCGAGAGTCTTCGATCCCGGAGTCGGAAGTTGTCGACCCGTTCGACACATCGTTCGTACCAAGCACTGCACCGACTCAGGTTGAGATAAACCTAATCGAGCAGGAGTTGAACAACGCTACTCTGAAACACAGCTTGTCTGACCCTGATTTTGACCCACGGGCTATTACTCCAGTGCAAAAGCCTCCAACAACTCAACCAAACTCAGATCTGCTCGGTACTCACGAGCACTACAATCAAAAGGTTCTTACACCGGCAGTGGAAACTGAGCCGGCGGAAATCGATCCCTTCGACACTTCGATCGCTGTCAATATCCAACCAGGTCGAACCGAGCTTAAACTTCTCGAGGACGAACTGATTCCAGCGGCGGCAGTATCCGCGACCCCGAATCCGGATATTCTCTCCGATTCGCAGGAAACTGGTTCCATCTTTGTGAAAGTTTTAACTCCCCAGCCGAGTAACTCCATTGACGAGACTGACATCGATCCGTTCGACACTTCGTTTGCCAACGACTTGGGACCAGGCAAGACTGAAATCAAGCTACTAGAAAACGAACTAATCCATAACTAAGCGAAGACACAAAGGAGCAAAATGGCGAACCCTTTTCTGATGGAGGATGAGCCAATGCCAGGCAGTGAGCCGGTCTCGAATCCTTTCCTGTTCGGTGGTGACGATGATGATGCGCAAGACGACGGAGGTACTGCGGCGGGGGTGGATGACAATCCATTCTTGGCGCAGGTCGGTAATCCATTTGCGGACTTTGGCGGTGAGGCAGACGAACCGGCTGCTGCTGCGGCAGTGGCTCCTCCGGCTATGAATGATCTGTTTGGCACTGCGGGATACAACGCGGTGGTAGTGACAACCGGTGCCGAAATTTTCGGAGTAACTGACTCTATTATGGCACAGAGTGGTGGTGCCCCCTACCAGCAAACTAACAACAACTTCTTCGACACCACAATCAACGAAGATGATGATCTGATAATTCCGAAACCGACGCATCTACAGTTAGGTCCCCACACCAACACCAACCTGATGGATGATGCGATGATCAACGCGTATTCCAGTGAAGATGAGTTGAAAGCTGCCAAAGATAACAGCAACAAGATGGCTCCTCCGAGACCGATCCCGCCATCGCAGGCAACGCAGCAGTTGATTAGTTCGATTGCCGACCAGCTCGATCAGACTAGTACGAATTTACTTCGTCAGATCCCGGCTACCAGAACGCCCAGCCCGGTGTCTATGAGAGATCTGCATTCTCCCAGTCCAACACCCGACTTTGGCGATCTGTTATCCGTCGGAGACCAGCCACAACCAACGCAGGATCCAGACCTCTTCGGCACTGGTATGCCACAGAATGCCAATGATAATCCATTCGCGGAACCCGCAGTTCCAACGATTGCCGCCGCTGCCGCCACCGTTCCAGCCAAACCCGAAGTTCAAAAGCCTCCGCGTCCAAGACCACCTCCACCGCGTCCAGCTCCTCCGAGAAGTTCGTTAGCATCATCACCAGTTACGGCATCTGTTCCCAGTGTGCCACATATGCCACCAGCTCCAGCTCAGCCACAACAGGAAGCGGATCTTTTCGATCTCTTCGGTACTACTCCCACTGCTGCCAAGGCAGCTCCTCCGAAACCTCCTGCCCCGAAAACTAAGGAAGATATTATGTCTCTGTTCTCCACGCCGGCGGCCCCGGCTGCTACTTCCGCTCAGGAACCTAAGCAGACTGATCTGCTGAGCGGCGATTTCGATGACATTTTCGGTGGAGGTTGTCCGGAACCCACGGGTACTGAATCATTCATTCCAAATTTAACCGAGAACTTGGTGCAAGCTCAAATTCCTCCAACCGAAACCGTTGTGGCAGCTCCCGAACAGCAACCGGTGCCAGCACCGGTAATCATCAAGGAGACTATTCCAGAACCGGAACCTGTGCCAGTGATTCCAGTCGTCGAACAGCCCGTTATGGAGCCATCCCCGGAGATTGTCCTGGAAGCACCTCCAGAACCCGACGAAGTTATAATACGATCCGAGGCCTCTTCAGACTACAGCCCGACTGGGTCGAATGTAACATCCGGTAACATTCCTAGTTCCGTATCGGGCAGTACTGTCAACATTGCCGCCGAGGAAAGACCCGACGAACAATACTCGATGGACACTGAAATGGTAGTTGAACATGTTCCAGCTCCAACCCCCGTTGAGATACCAGTATCAATGGAGTACAATCACGTCGATGCGGCACCTCCAGCAGTGTCCAGTCAACTATTTTACGCGGAACCGGTCGCTGTGACCGAAACGATCAACCCGTTTGCGATGCCGGTAGATGAAAGCGATCCTTACGCGGCGTCCATTGCGGAACCGGTGGCCAATGAATTATTCGGAAACTCGGCCAACAACAATACAATAGCACCGACGGAACCACTCTATAGCTTCACCCAAGAACCGGATGCGTTCGATTCGTTCGCTGCCAAGTTCGAGGGAACGCAGAACAAGGTCGGGAACATTTTCCTCGAAGGTGATCTTGGAAATGGTACCGCGGAGGATGCCTTCGGTGCCGTCGATGCCTGGGGAACGAGCGATGTGTCCGGTGGTGGATTCGACGGTGGTGACGGTTTCGGTAATGAGGATGGTTTCGGGGATCCTTTCCTATCGATGGAAGGGCCTACGGCCCCGGAGGTGAGTCGATGTTTTGTAGTTGTTAGGTGGTGGATTGATTGGTTCATTTTTCACTTCAGGGAACTCCATTCGCTCGATCACACTCGCGGGATTCGGACGAAGGAAATCATTTCAGCGTGGTTATTCGACCGAAGGAAGGTTTGGATGTGGGACTGGCCCCTGCCTTGGCTCCACCACCGAGAAGTCCTCAAACTGCTTCGATTTATTCGGGAGATTCTTCGCCGCGGGTAAATCCTTTCGACAAGGGGGATGATGGGGAAGCTACCTTGGCTGCGCTTCCTGATTGTGAGTAATAAGGGATGAAAATTTTGAACTAAGTTGATTCGTTTCTATGTCGTCAACAGCAACTCCACAGCTACAGCGCACTGATTCACAGGAGACACCTCCTACGCCACTATTCGACGACGATGTTTCCCAACCGCTTGAGGACTTCCCCCGTATCGTGTATTCCGGCGAAGGCTGGGAGATGCAGCTGCGGCAACCGAACAAGAAAAAGATCACCGGACAACGATTCTGGAAGAAGATCTACGTTCGACTGGTTACCCAGGGTGACAGTCCGGTGCTTCAGCTGTTTAACGCTGCAACCGATAAGGATCCCTTCCAGGAGCTTCCATTGCAGGCATGCTACTCGGTGTCGGAGATTGGAGCACAGCAATACGACAATTTTGGTAAGAATTTCACCATCAAGTTGCAGTACGTGTTCTACAAGGAGCGACCGGGTGTCAGACCCGGTCAGGTAACCAAAGCGGAACGGTTGACGAACAAGCTGAGTCAGTTTGCGGCATATGCGATTCAGGGTGATTATCAGGGGGTGAAGGAGCTGGGCAGTGATCTGAAAAAGCTGGGTCTACCGGTTGAACATGCTCCGCAGATATCGCAGCTGTTCAAGCTAGGTTCGATGAACTACGAGGATATGAAACAGTTTTCCGTGTGCATCGAGGAAGCGCTGTTCAAGATGAACGTGCACCGTGATCGTGCGTTGACGTACAAAATGGAGGAGGTGCAGGTGACTGCCGTCGATGAACTGTACGTGGAGCAAGATGCCGAGGGACACGTCGATAAACAGATTGCTCGGGTACGGTTGTTCTTTTTAGCGTTTCTCTCCGGTAAGTTAGCTTATGAATCTGGTTTGTTGGTTGAAGACAAAACATTTTATTATTTCTAGGAATGCCCGATATTGAACTGGGAGTCAACGATTTGTGGCGGCAGGGTAAGGAAGTTGTCGGACGACATGATATTATTCCGGTTGTAACGGAAGAGTGGATTCGGTTGGAAGGCGTCGAGTTCCATGGCTGTGTACAGCAGGACGTGTACGAGCGGTGTCGCACGATCAAGTTTAAACCACCTGACGCCTGCTACATAGAACTGATGCGATTCCGGGTACGACCGCCGAAGAATCGCGAGCTTCCACTACAGCTCAAGGCGACCTGGTGTGTCACTGGGAATAAGGTCGAACTGCGGGCTGACGTACTGGTGCCTGGTTTTGCCTCGCGCAAGCTCGGCCAGATCCCGTGTGAAGACGTTTCCATTCGGTTTCCCATACCGGAGTGTTGGATATACTTGTTCCGGGTGGAGAAGCACTTCAGGTAAATCGTTTACGAAAGGAAAGTCTTCCAGTTCTAAGATTCATTTTTCGGTAGATATGGCTCAGTAAAATCTGCTCATCGTCGTACGGGTAAAATCAAAGGAATCGAGCGATTCCTGGGCACGGTGGAAACGCTGCAGGAATCTTTGATCGAGGTAACCTCCGGGCAGGCTAAATACGAGCACCATCATCGAGCAATCGTGTGGAGATGTCCCCGTTTGCCGAAGGAGGGCCAGGGCGCTTACACAACCCATCAACTCGTGTGTCGGATGGCTTTGACTAGCTTCGACCAGATTCCGGAGCAACTGGCTCCGTATGCCTACGTGGAGTTTACCATGCCGGCAACGCAGGTTTCGCACACGACCGTCCGATCGATTAGTGTGCAAGAGTCGGACAGTGATGAACCACCGGAAAAGTACGTGCGGTATCTAGCTCGACACGAATACAGGTTGGTATCCTTTTCCCCGCTCCTATTCGCATCAATAGTAAATTAAACGATTGACTATCCTGCAGGGTCGGCATCGAACACACGACGGGAGAATCGGTAAACGCTTACCTGGCAGCCACGGCCGTTACCAAGCAACCGATTCAGGAAGAACAACCAATGGCTACTACGCCAATCGCTCCCAGCGATTCTGACTCGGATTCAAATTAAGCTCCTCCTCATCCTCTTCATCTAGCCGTGCGTCGTCCGAATCCTAAGCAATAATCCGACTTCGAATTACGCAAATTTTTGTGGCATTAAGCTTCGACAGGTATCCGTTCGCGGAAAATATCAACCTTATCTTCGGAATAAAATCAAAGCTCAACAGAACATGGCCTCTGTCGAAGGTGAAACGACGAAACGCGAGGTTGAGCAAAAAGCCACATACATCAAATAACTTGAGCAAATAGTTATGTTAGTTTGACAATAAATTATGTATTTATCACGCAAATCTAAGAAAACCAAGTAACGAAAAGTATTACAAGATTGTAAATCAATTTCTATTTCTGTTCGAAGGATAAGTTTGCTGGTTTCTTCGTTAGAAATTTTGCGAAAAATGAATCATTAGATTTTACGTGCCTGTACAGAATAAATTTAGTTGTCATTTGACGCTATCAGTTACGCAGCAATTTCCTATCACATAGTAGCCGAGTAAACAATTTCTGCAGTAATCATAAAACAATACAAATGTATGTTAATCTTGTGATGGCGCTGATGTTATAGAAAGAAAAAAAACCCAAATAATACTCGTTGCAATAGTTCTTAACAAATATAACTAAACCATTTCGGCATTGTATTAGGGCAAAGCAGATCAAAATTTCGTTAGGTCTTAAACAATTAAAACCCTGCTTTTGGTATCACACATATCATAGTAGTCGTTTTGTTTATTTAAAATATTCTTCATTATGATCTCCTTTGATGATGCGTGAGAATTATCGCGAGTGAGTAAAAAGTAGTAGGCGATGACGATGGAATGAAATGCTTTTTTGAAACTTCATTGGAAAAAAATGATTTAGCTTACTAACCAACATTCGATTTGTTTATTCTAGAAATATCTAACTAAAGCGATAAATTATGAAATCTACTAGCTTACGGGACAAAAATAAAAAAATGAAAATAAAAGAGACACGCGTTACAATTCACAGTGCATGTGTTGTAAAATGAAAATATTATAATAAACAAGTAGCGATAGCTGTAGCGGAACAGGAGAGTATAAATGGGTCAGATTTTGTTGGCTAATTTACTGATTACGTGTAAAACCATTATAAATCGATAGAAGTTTAAACTTAAATAATATTGAAAACAGAAATATGTCACAGGTTATGCGGTATGAATATACACTATAAATATTGAAGAAAAGATTAATCGTTATGTATACATAATAAAGCAGAACAAAAATAATCAAATGATGAAACGACTAGCAACCGATGTAAAGCTTGTGATTGAAGCTGAACCCCGACAAAACATGTTAAAGACAAGAAATATACGCGTAAAGCTAATAAAAACAAAATATACTGATGAAATAAATTTGATCCAAAGAAACAAACAAAATGACAAATATTGCTGATACTATACCTTATATATATATATATTACTTGGGAATGATTGAAAATGAAGATGGAAAATCAGGTGGCTTTTTTATCAATATGCGAATATCACTGCCCGTAACTGAAAGTTTTAATTGAATTTTTTCAACTGCCAAACACTCGATCTTATTGATATTATTTATTAGAAATTAGAAACAGAAATGTACAATTCATGAATAGTAAATAAAAAACGAATATTATTGCTACCGTGTAATCTGAGCGCACTGCTTTCCGCTCCTTGTGTTGATTTTCTTTCTCGGTGGGAAACAAAGACCAGGTTGTCCTCTGCTGCTTACTGATCTTCCCGTATGCCTTCTGCCGCTCTCGTGTTTATATCCATGTCGTCGTTGTTGGAGCAGTTTTGGTTTTTGCTGTTAGATGTTTGGTGCTTGTGTTTTCAAGTGACTATGATAAAGCAGTTTTCTTTTTTATTTTTTACTTCGCTTGATATGTTTGCTATTGGTTTGGGGATGCCGTGGATTATTGTTTCTCCCGCATTTTTTTTTTTGGCCGGCTGCCTGTGATGTATCAGCAGATGGCGAAGGCTGTTTGGTAGTGTTTGTTGTAATAGATGAATTTTTTCAATTTTTTTGACGCACGGCTTAATGTAGTGTGCCGTCTGATTGCAGAACTGGTACGTAGGTATCTGCCCAGGGTATGTGCATAGCAGTGTTTCGAAATTTCAAAATCAGTTACCTGTTTCTGCTTTTATTTACCGAAACAGATATTCAGATTCAACGCCTCCTTCATTCATTAATATTCAAACTGATTGAAATCTCATGCAGAATCGAAGTAAAGAGTAAATATAAATTCCTTCACCAATCAAAGCATTCATTTGTTATGATGTGAAGGCGGAAGTTACCATCTTCTACATTTTCGAGCATAAGTGAACTTCGTTTTTATACCTGGTGCACTATTGATCAATAATCCCTTTCATAGATAGCATAGAAACAAAATTCAGTTTGCTTCTGAAACCAAACATGTGCAAATTTGAATGCGCTGTGTCGAGAGAACGAATGACAAGGGAAACATCGCGGCGGTCAATAATTGAATTTTGTTTCTATTTAAAGTTCAAGCAGGGATGTCAATTTTTTTAAGCTCTCAGGTACAGGTTAAGGTCAAAAATACCAGGGAAAAATTTCTCCAAGTGTCGTTTGTGGCGGACTCCACTTCTCTATACTTCGACATGAATCTGCTGCCAAATCTTCTAGGCGAATTTCCGTCAAATCATTGTTCATATACAAGGGGATCGTGATTTTGACAAGTTCATATTCGACGTCGTATTGCATATTGTTATTCGCTACGGAGCTGTCCGTCTCGGCTAAGGGTTACACCTTATTAATATATCTCGTATGATGTAGTTGTATGTGTGACACTTCTGTAAGCACAAGCTCTATTTTTTTCGATCAACTGCTCCAGCTTGCCTACTGTAGGCCTAAGACGAGTCTGCGTAAAGTCAACCGCGATTAGTTCTCCCGTAATCGTAAGCACTTGGAGGGCAACTGGACATCACTGTTTCCATAGTGTAAACGAACACACTATAGCAAAGCTGCGGGGATAGTGTTTTATGTTTGCTTTTCGCAAAATGTGCGGTTTTTGACTTCTTATTTGTACGAGATGAGGAAGCAGACTGGATGATATTGCATCTATTCGACCAAGTTCCCAATTATCAGCTGATGTTGGAATGCAAGCTAATACTTTCTCTACTTAGAAGCATCTGACGATTGAACTACACACACTACTATCTCGTTTTTTACACTATCGCCAATGTTTAAGAAAATAAGTCATTTGATTTTCTCCAAATTCCTTGCTTTCCTTGAATATTAAATCTGGATTCCCGGGAATCAGAAGAATTCACCTGAACAATTTTTACTGAATCTAAAAGTGGATAAATTTCTGAAATCAAAGCATGTGTCCAAAATGTCACATTACTTCTGTGAGTACCCGAGTACCCAGTAAGCCTGTTGCGGGATAGAAAAATGCAGGAGATTCCTCTTAGACCACCAATTACTGTATTGTCAATTGTATCGCTCTGAAGCCTATGATCAGTGAAGTGTTAAGATGCCACTGCGAACCCATTTCTAGCTATGGAAAGAACGCTGTAATTTCATAGAAAACTTGGTTTTCGATTGCGGCATATTTATACACATGGTACAGCTAGCTAATCAGTCCGATTCTCACAGTCCCTAATTTAAAAGACACAGAAGTCTTTTGCACCACTCTGCGATCGACTGCAATCATGTTGATGCCATCCGCGAAGCTAAGAAGCATGTGAGATCTTGTAATGAATATTCGCTTTTTTGCACAACAGTCGTAGTTATCGCGCCCTCGAGCGCTATGTTGGACAACAAGTTAGAAAGTGCATCAGTGACTCAATACATCTTATGTTACTTACGAGTCGGACGTCACTCCGACTATTTTGATGATTTATTTAATCCCATCCAGCGTCCTACAAATGCGCTCAATCGGAAAGCCATGTTTAAGCATTACCTGTCACTGTTCGTTTCGTTCAACTGAATCGTACGCCGCCTTGCAACTTACGTATGATCGAATCGTAAGTTATATTTTGATCATCTTTATCGAAACCCGCTCGTTATTCGCCGACAAAGATTCAGTCAATAGGTGCAGTCTGCTAAACGGAACACAGGAGAGTACCTTATAGGCGGTATTGATTATTTCTTCCATCCAGATCATTCCGATCACGCCGTAAATTGCTTCGTACGGTCGATCACTCCCGACTTTTAAAAATTCAACCCGAATTCCAGGAGATCCTTTCCAATGGTAGCCTTACGCATTAGCGTCATTAGATTTTAACTTTACTATCAAATTATAACACGCAGGTGACACCTGTTTGTTATATCAGAAGATGATTTTCGTAATTTCTCTGTGTGTTGTGATATTTTATTACTGAGTTTACTATTGATTTCTTTTTTGGTTTTGTGAACTATGATTCAGGGGACTTACTGTTCACTTTAATGTTCAAAAATGAATCCATAAATGCTGTTCCGAATATTTGCGCTCACGTGAAAATATCAGGTCTATGGGCAGTTTGTTGAACTATTAAATTGATCCAGAAGGTGGAAATGATTCGGGATACCTTTTATATTCACTAACTTATTCACAAGTGGACAAAATGAATCGTAAGTAATATATTAAACCATCTCATCGTCAAACCAGAACGTCTGCACATCCCCAGATATTACTCAGTCCGGTCTTGGACGATTAATAATTTTAAGCTAGACACCAAGGTGTTCTTACGTTTGCGAGATCGCAAGCGTAGGTTTGCGTAGTTGATCGCGATTCCATGGCCGCGTTTGTGACCAGGTTTGTAATATCGCGAAGGCTTCGAGCGTTTATATGTTAACTTGCTCGATCGAGTGAACGCTTGTATGTCGCGTATACTAGTTCGTTGGTAATTTCGTATGGACTGATGTTGCGATCGTTTGTGAATTCCCGTGTGCTTTTGAGTGTTCGCGCGAGTGTGGATGTTTGTAATGGGAATCAATATTGTCACCGAGGAAGAAACAAAGCAGAAGAGTAAACATCACGTTAATAAGGCATTTAGTCCGTAAATGTTCGATAGACATACGACTTTGACGTGCCAATCAAAATAATCATTTTGTATTGTCAAAATACGGAATGTGCAAAAGCACCTCAAAAGCATTGTAAAAATTGAACTCGTGGGTGCGTGCATTCATAAGACATTTGGGGTAAGTAATAATTAAAAGCTGCATTTTCAAACTCAAATCTCATCTCAACTTAAATTTTTTTTAGGACTCTCAAAGGCAATTTTAAAGAAAATGCTTGACAAGACACATCATACCTTCAAGTTTCACGTATTTCTTATGATATTTTGCATCAAAAATACGAAATCGATTTTAGAAATTATCGAGCTTTGATTTTTGGGAGATGCGAAACACTGCCCGTTAATGGTAAGTTAATGGTCAAATTTTTCTCATACAGTTCATTGGCACCCTAGTGCACAGTGTTGTCTCATTATTGATAAATTTGGCTAGATGGTTAGATAGAAAGAAATAGGATTTTCTATCCGCATTCTCACCACACGAACTCCTTTTGCAATGGAAACCAACCAACACTCTGAACTTTGACATGAAGGTTGCAATGAACTGATCGGATGTACACGGTGCCAGATTGTGCAGCCGGATTTCTATTGAGTCATCGTCCGTATATACGATATTATCAACGCTGTTTTGTTCGCAGAAAGCCCAGAAAAAGTAGTTGGAAATGGAACACAGGATTAAATAAGAACCGTTTTCAATGAAGGGTGATTTTTTGCGATTCTTTTAATCTTTAGCATATTTACGTCATCTTTGTCGCTGTATATTTAAATAAAACAGTAACACAGTAACAGTAACACAAATTATAATTATAATTTTTATAATTTGTGTTACTGATCTAATGGAATAAATAAATAACAATGATGCCTAACGAGGTAACGCCATATCGCTTGAAGCCGTGTGCTGTCCGACATCGCTACCATTCCGTGAAAATCCGGGCAAACGAGTGGATCACAGGTTTGCTTGCGAGGGGTGGCCAGAACTCGTGCCAAAGCCGCACTACACTGGCTTCGCTGCAACTACTAGACCAGTTTGGAAATCAATGGTTCAGTGGGTGTACATAGATTCAAGAAGCTGTCGTTTTTAAAACTTCGTAATATTAAGAAATGATAAAGCTATTAATTATCGTCTGTGTCAAAGATTCCGTGAACTGCTTGGATAGAATGTTTTACGTTATATATAATCCGAAAGAACAGCTCATGATAAAAAGAAGGATAATAAGTAGCTAATTTAATTTATACAAACGTCTTGAAAATCGATAACTCACTAGCGGAAAGGTCCGTATGTGTGGAGAAATGTGTGCGGAGGCGTTTTCATGATCTGGAGAAATGACACGTTTGTGTACTGTGAACGCGATTTGCCTTGAAGGAATGTGAGCTCTAGAAACGTGCTGAAACAAGTGTAGCATCGTAACATTTGATATGCTGTTTCCTGGCACTGTGGCGAACCCTGAATTGCATAATATTGGAATTCTGGTGCCAGAGAGCTGACAGAAACCGAATAAGAGCAGTACTGCGCCAGCGGTCCATAAGCAATCGCTATTTTAACATTTTATTGGTAATAAAACAATAAGAGATCCGAAAATTGAACTTAAACCAAGAAGTCCTGTAAAATATGCACTCTGCCGGATGACCTTTGGCCTAATGGCCGAAAAGCGTTAGTACAGTGGGAAGAAACAAATCGGTAGGTTGCATACTTTACTGATAGTTAAAGCGGTGCGATTTTTAGCATCCGCTTCTGATCAGACTTGATTGAACTATGAACTAGAATAAAAAAAGGAAATGATTCGGAATATCTTACTCAAGATAACACAAAATAGATCGTTAATATTTTGCTATGACTCAAAAAAACAGCGCGCGAAGCAACAATAAGTTCATGTTCTGAGATTTGCGAAATAGTTCGAAGTGAAATATGAGGAAGATGCAGTGTGGCCACTTTTGAATGAGGTCAGATCCGTAGATTTTGAGTTTACCCGCAAGAATCCAATTTTTAACGTAAATTTGGATTCTTTTTCAATCCCAATTGATGTAGCGTTTTGTTATCTTGGATTTAGTTTTTAACTTTCTCGTGTTAATAAAAAGCTGAATTGGAGCCCTGGGGCGTTTTTTCAGCAACTTCACTTAACCCTCCGGCACTCGCGCGAATGGCTCCCCGAATGAGTAAGGAAGAAAATTTCGTTAGAGTTTCGGAAAGTGTTGCACAAAATACAACGACGCGAGTGCCGGAGGGTTAATACTTTTCAGTTTTAGATCAGGAAATAGTTGATATTTTGTCTTTGGAATTCACTCAGATACAGGCCGCATAAATGAAAACCGCGTAAATTTCAAGATTCGCGTAAATGAAAACCGCACAAATTTCAAAATACGCGTAAAAAACCGCGCAAAAAACTGCGTAAAAAACCTGAGTGTATTAATCAGTTTTTCTGTTTACATTTGAATTATCAAGTTATGAAACAACATAAGTATGGTTAAAATATTCTCTCTATAAGGTCAGTTACATTTCTATGTATTATCGCGAATAATTAAAAAGTCGCTTCCTGATTTGATTTGCATATTATACTTTACCCATAAAAGAACTAACAACGACTCTGTTTATAGGTTAAAGGGCCGTACAGCTGTGCTGTCGAATCTCAATGGCTGGTATATGCGAGAAACCGAAAATATGGAGGTTCAATTTCTGAGAAATAATTGACTTTAGGAAGAACTCACATCAGCATATTTGCGATCTTTAGAAAACAATAGATCAGCGACATGAATGGCAGATCCCGGCTGACCAAGATATCACGAATGTGGACACTGAGTGATCTAGCTCGGACATTTAAGGAATCTTATGACCAAACAACATGCTCGATGTCTTGGTAAATCTTGCCATACACGCATATTTCACTATCAGTGATTCTAATATGAAAGAGATGTGCATAGTGTGTATAACCAGCGAACGTAGATGATGCGGACTCCTGCAAAAAATCTCTTCCATGGACATGTATTCTCTGCAGAACGTGTAATCTGAATGTGAGAGAAACACACGTAAAGGAATTAATACTTTGCGCACGTGGCTGAAGGGATATCTCAGAATTCGATTTCGGGCAATATACAAACAACGCAACTGTATTCGTTCCACGTTGATAATACAAGTGTTTGTGGTTGAACCGAAACACAGCTCCCGTACTCATTTACAGAGAATATAGTTATTTGATACAATCTTTTTAAGTTTCATAGGTAAACACCATGCCAAGATCAAATTAATGCGCGAATAAAATTAATTCCTTGCTGACATTTAGTCTAACGATATCGGATCCGAATGTATCTTTTTCAAATGCATTATGAATCGAACTACCCTTCGGGTACTTAAATGCGAAACTTCAGCGATCATTCTATCCTCTATTAGAAGTTGAAGTTGAGCTGGACCATGCTTCATTGAAAACCAGCTCAATTTCCTTCTTGGGGAATTTCCAGCCAGAGTTCAAAAATGTTCAAATATACCTTGTATTGTTTTTCGCAAATCTGTAGCTCTGTGACAGAAACCACGGCTTATGGAAACAACAATTTATACAAATAGTTATTTAAAATTGTACGAACTTATACGAATAGTTACTTAGAACTAACGGTGAAGTTTATTCCAGATAACAATTGCTACAGAATCGTATGGTCCTTTATTGGCCACGAATACACAAACCAGTCGCTCTTTATTGCGTATGCTAGTTGAATTTTCGCCGAAAACAGCGTAGGAAAATCATTTGTACCCTCCCCGTTGCGAAAGGCAAATTGAATTTTGATAACAAGCCGTTTACCTTCATCCAATTGTCTGGGTGTAGTGTAATGCAATCGACCTATACAAATTGTGGTCGAATGCTGGTTATATATGAATAACAATGTTACATGTCTCCTGTCGCGTGGACCAATGCCTTGCTGCAGAAATCAGTTGTATGAATTCAACTGTCGACTCTTTGTCGGATTATCAGATACTTCAAAAATTGAGTTTGATTCTGTCAAGACCATTATTTTCGCATGAAACTAGTGCATCTGGGAATTCATCGTTAAATGGGAGTAAATTATGTAATTCCGCGGAGACATGTCACGCAAGCATATAAACGGAGTACTGGCATACCTTTCTAAAGTTTATCTCGTCGAACTACTTCGTGTGCTCGAAAAAAAACTTGTTTGAAGAAATCCAATCATCGTTTCGTTGGCATGACATTCTTGCCTAAGGCTATGTTCCCATTTTGAGCGAAAAAGGCTCACCTATTTCACCTATTGTTTTCTTTTCCTGCAAACTAGCTACATACCCGGTTATTTGTAGTCTGCTGTACTTTATAAGCTTTTCATGTTTGCATACCAGTTGATAATCAATTTCCGTCAACGACCGCACCTCATATCTGAATAGAGCAACAGGGAGTATCAGCGATATGTATGAAAAGAGTTTTGTGTGTGTCCATAGGCTGCGGGACTTTAGTTGAATACGTAAATCGTAGAAGATGCCATTTACAGCAGCAATCCGCTTTTTTCCCACGACTGTCACTAATGTCACTAGTCTTCCAAGATATATGAACTCGTGGACAACCTGTTGCCGCGTCAATTTCTATCTCGGAACTAGCACCGTGCTGGCGATCTGGTTCTCTATCAACTACAATTTATTTTATTTTACCAAGGTTTATACTCAGACCGACATTGGCAGCCTCTCTTTTAAAAGGCAAAAAACCTCTTCCACTGCTCTACGGTCGACTACAATGGTGTCTAAGTCACCCAGAAACCAAGAAGCATGCGGGATCTGTTAATGGTAGTTGTGTTCCTTTCGCACAGCTGTTCTTGGCATCGCACTTTCAATCACTCTTCAACAACAAATCAGAAAGTGCATTGCTCAGCTTCAGTACAGCAAGCGTCACAGACGAGTCGGATGTTTAATAGCCAAAGATGTAGCTTGTTTTTTACCTTAACTATTCAATTTGTCGGGAAGTCAAGTTCAAACATTATCTGAGACCACAACTGATTTTATTGCACTGAATCATAGACTACCTTAAATTCCACAAACAGATGATAAGTTGACAAGTTGTATTCCCAAAATATAGGGTTAGTCTTCTAAAGAGCAATTATTAAAAAGTACAAAGTATCACAATGTTTGTTTCAACTTCAGTCTTCTGACCTATAATACTAATCCGATTTTCTCGATGCGAATAATCTGTTGAGTTTATCGGTGATCTGTCACACTATCGCAAGAAACAAAATACAGTTCAGTTACTGGGTCCGATAATATTTTATGAATTTGTGTATCATCGAAGAAATTATTCACGTTTTCAACCCACAGTTAATATTGGCTCAAAGGTACCAATAGTATTCCCCATTTGCCTTCATGAGAGAAAGCCCTCATCGTCCATTATTGGAATTCGCGTTGCTCTGTACTTCAAATGAACGAACTATACGAACTTTAATTTAGATGTTCTAGATTGAATACCAGTCAAAGTTTGCAGAAATATAATTCGGGATTCTTGTGTATTCCTAGTCAAATTCATCAACCGATTACGATTCGATTGGCTTCGGAATTCAAAACATGCATGATTGTCTATTTAATGTCATGAAATCGAATACGTATTATTTTTACTAAACTTCCGTAGAATTCTGAAGAAATTTTGAAAATTCCGTAGATTTCACGAGTTAATCCGTAGATCCGTAGAAAGGACATAAATCCGTAGATCTACGGGAAAATCCGTAGGGTTGGCCACCCTGGGAAGATGTTCGAAATTGCCCACCATACGAACTAGGGGAGCATGGGGAGACTTGACCAGGTTTTCAGTTAAACTTGCATAAATCTCTAAGAAAATTTTCAATCGATCCAAAGTCATTGAGATATAAGGTACAAAGGTATTGTGCGTATTCATGATTTTTTGCAGAATTTTTAATTTACTTTTGCAAAAGGTATAAAAGTTTTTCTGTGATCGGTTTTTATGATCAAGTAATAGTAAACGTTTTTACGGGCACGAAGGATGACTCGTGATCAATGTGCTATGAATGAGGAAAAAAATTCACCCAAAGATAATAAACTCAACGATATTCAATTCAATAAAATACTAGTGGTACTTCTGATAGTCGGCTATCCGGAGTTCAAATTGTATTAATACAATGCAAACTGTATTAATATACCAAATGATAAATTTCCAAAATTTTCGGAAGCCGGCTACCCAGAGCAATTATTAGCTATTGAAATACTTACTAACAAATTTTCGCTTCACGTGATACTTGTGGAAATGCACTATCACTATCAGCAATATGGATCGGACTAACATTCCTTCTCCCCCCCCCCCCACGCTAATTTAAATTTAATTGAATTATTAGATTATTTGGAATTTCACATTTTTTTAATACTTTAAAATTAAGGGATACAACTATTCACTAAACAAAATCGTTTATCACAAAAAAATAATTAAACACAATTACAGAGCGCACGGTCCTATTTGCAAAACGTAAAAATGTAGCGGTTCCAGATATAATATTCCATTCTTCAAGAACAC
Source organism: Topomyia yanbarensis (assembly GCF_030247195.1). NCBI lineage: Eukaryota > Metazoa > Arthropoda > Insecta > Diptera > Culicidae > Topomyia > Topomyia yanbarensis. The sequence goes on from NC_080670.1 coordinate 217,197,246, forward strand.
TTGTTTCCCGTGTACATAAAAAACCTAATCAAGTTATCGTTTCAGCTCTTAGTGAAAACGTCGTATTATACCAGCAGCATAAACAACGGTGTAGACCATAAATTTAAATACAATTAGGAATAATAAACCTTATCTTCGTTTTCCAGATCGTTTCAGGTGATTTATTGAAGCGACACAATGAAAACACGGCAACCTTTGGACACAGAAGTCAGATAGTTTTTGCTTTGATCCCGAAGGAGCCATTAAGTCTGAGTCTTCTTAAGAAACTGGACGAACTATAAATCCAGTTCTAAGTGCGGTTTATCGCATAATGACTGTTAGAAGTCGTATACATTTCCTCTGGATCGACGGATAGTGACCGAGAAATAATTAATGACAAATTTCTATTTTTTATTGAATTAGTATTTTAGGGCGCCGTCTGATAGCGACGTTATTTTTTTTTGTTCATCCGCTCTCAATAACCCCACACTTGACAACCAGCTCTTTGTTTTTTTGTAAAAATACGAGCTGACAAGACCAAAGCTTGATCCAAACTTTCTAAAATAGTGAGATTTGCTCGCTCCCAAACAGGCACCGCCTACTTTGACCAGTAACGGACACAGAAACACAAACTGAAAACAACAATTACAAAACCCCCCTGATGACACGGGTTGTCAAAAGTTTGATGTAGCTAAATTTAGGGGTTCTCTGCACCAGTTGCGAAAATGGAACATTTTTCCAAAGGATAAACTCGCTACGTGTGGTTACCCCTTGCCAACAACTTGCCTGGATGTGAGTTTGATATTTTTAGGATTTCGGTTGGTTCGGTAGCGGCTTCAGCTTTGTTGCCTGTCCGAATGTGCTGCGAAATAAATAATGAAGTTAGCGTAGTTGACAGAGCAGCAGCTCTGGAGCTAGTCTGGATGAACGAGTTTTTGTTTTGCTGGCGGTGGAGCAGTTTACTGGAGTAGAAAAATGTCCCTACACGTATAAATCAAGTGGTTTACCATCTAAAAGTTTCTGACTGGATTTGTATCAAACTTTGGTTGCTATTCCAGATGGTTTATGTATTTTTGTTTATAATTAGAATGACAAGCGGTTCTGCTATATTTATCAAGGCATGCTGCCAGCCAAATTTCATAGGTCATTTCAATGACTCGAAAACAGCTCGGTCGTCGGTTGCAGTTTTTCCCCGTCCTACACCGCCGCCGTCATGATGGATGACCGTAGTTTGTCATTCTTCTGCACTTTTTGCACTCTGCACTCAGCCATCGCGAGTCTCGGTCGCGTTCTCATGTTTCCTAAGCACCACACGTGAGAAGATTAGGACGAAACGCGCCAAACTACTATAGGAAAAGGTCATCACCGTTTATGCCACAGCGAAGACAGTACAGGACAAAGTTTTTTTTTCGTCCCGCTAGCTCTAGAATCGTAAAAGCTTTATCACCATCGCACTGTAACGGATGAGGGTTCGTCACAGCTGCAGCTTTCCAACGTGACCGTGCACAGACCGTGCTGCTGGTGAAATTCATCATGTCACTTGATGACATTTTTATGGGTAATCTATGGCGGAATTTAGTTGCGTCTCCTTACTCCGACATTGCTGAAACAGGATGACAGCTAGCTGCTTGGTGCAGTGTGCCTTGCCTTTTTTTTCTTTCTATAACTTGGCAACTCTCTGCTGAAACGAGTCCGAACTGAAAGAGTCACAGCAAGCCAGGACTTGCTGCTCTAATTGGTCTAAATGCACAAATGCTTGAAGATCCAACGAAATTGAACTTTTCTTAGCATAGTTTTACAACGTTGTTATGTCATCACCGAGGAATCACTTAAGTTGGTTCTTTTCATATGTGACATTACTTTTCATTGGAGTTTTTACCTCCATGCAGCCAGAAGGATTAACAAAGAAAATAAACGCTGCAACGGGGCGAAATTTTTTAATCCGTGGACAAAAGCATTTACTTATAAGGAAATTACTTACACTGCGTCTGTTGAAAAGAGATTATCAGACTTGACAGGCATTCGATTCCGAAATTTTAACTATTTTATTATGGTGAAGTTCATTTGCGTGGTAATGGAAACATCTCGCCTACTTACTGGTTAGTTTTTGCTTTCGATTTTGCTCATCAACAATGTAAAAGAATTCATCCCCTAATTTCAGAGATGGACTGCTTGTCTCCGCCTACTGCTACAGAAAGGGTCCATTATATAAAGCCATCTGTTTGTTATCGTGACCAGTCTTCTTGCCCATTCCCAACAATTTTTGTCTGACAGGTCCTTTATCTTCAGTTGATAAATTTACTGGCGTCCATTACGTCTAGTTCGAAGTTAGCAATCATGGAACATTAATGACAACTAGTCTAGACGGAGACAGTTTTGCTGTGGCTATTTTTTTCTTTTCTAGGGATATTTGACAGCGGTCTTTTTATTACATTAACACTCGCCTACTAAGGTCTGACAATCTATTGCAAACGCATCTTCATTAATTTTTTTTCGCTAACATATTACAATTTTCTACTTCGGTAACAAATAGTTTGAACCGTCGCATTAATTAATCATGTCATGTCAAACGAAATAGTTCACCATCAGCATAGATTCCAAGGAACGACAAATTCCGAACTATCTTAAACCTCCTAATCAGAAATTATTAATTGCCTCGCTCGCAGTAATAATCCGCTTCCACTAGTTAGTTGCCAAAAGACGAATTGATTACACTCAATCAGCCAAATCCTACGGAATGGAATGGTACGGACACAGAATGAGCAACTTTTGACCATATTTCATGTGTGGAGAAGTCACAGAACTTAGTCTACTAACCATCTTCGTACTGGAACCGTATAACAATGGATGACAAATTTGTCAAGATTCGTGGAACCACCCACCCATCGCCCACTTGGATTAGCGTATCGGATCGTGCGGGTTGTCAAAAACTTTTCGTTCTCCATCTCAATACATCTTAGGCGTCATTTAGCTGAACTAGGATGTGACAATCACGAGGTTGACGATTCTAAATAGATTTTATTTAATAAACGTTTCAATCGAAAACAAGACGGTAAATCCCTACCGAAAACTAAGAAAGTTGTTTGGCCATTCTAACGCAAAGTTAACGGTAAGTTTTCATTAGTCAGCTTGACCGTCGTCATCATAACTTTGTTGTTTACCATGGAAACAAGCGGAAAAGTTAAAACCAATCTCGTCGCTTACTGCGATCGATTGCGTTATGGCTATGTGTGAAATGTAAAGAATCCTTCAACTTTTCACTCGACAAACATATTTTCCGACAAAGTTTCAAACATTCCACTTCTGCCAGATGGTTGGGGAACTATCCGAGAGAAACTGTGAAAAGTTTTTCACTTTTATCAGTCCTGTTTCATCTTGATTGATAGGAAATGCTTTCGTCGGAATTTCGATGGTGGCGGCAGGTGGGTTGAAGCGGTTCGCTCATGCGGGCCAGAACGTTTGATGAATAATATTCGTGATTTGGGAGCGACGATGTTTGATAGAATCTTGGGTACCTATATAAAGTAAATCTTTACAAGTTACTTTTGATCTCCGGTTTGATGAGAGCAAGGTAAATCCGCACTGATTTAGTTAAGGATCATGTAAAATCTTTTAGTTCATTGGAAAGTACGTTTCTGGCAAGTGGAGTTGATGCTTCGGATATCGCACAGTGATCCAGAACTGTGAAACACTGATGCCGTTTGTAAAGTTTCCGGACATAAAAATCTCCTCCAGGCAAATAGTGAAATCTGAAATTTATTTTTAAACAAGTCTTCAGCAAAGTTTCAGAATATATCATGCCAAGAAACTTTACTGAAGACGCTAGATGTATTTTTCTTCATCTTTTTCGTAAAAAACCAGTAAACTAAGCTCAGTCTCTGCATAAGGAGAATGTTTGGAATATTCTAAATTGTACATGGAGGGCACAAGACCTCATTTAAATAAAGTTCGATTGTCTCGCTAGGGGCAGTGCTATGAAGTAAAGGAGTGTCACCGGTTGCGGACCGGTTTTGAATTCTAAGTTCTGTATATCGTTTGAAAGGTGTGACAAAAACATGGCTTTTCGCCGAAGAAAGCATATTGATTCAGTTTGAACCAAAAAAGTTATAAGTAACGCTCTGAAATGTTTTTTTTTCTAAAAATAAAATATTGTCGCCGGTTGTGGGCCACCTAGGAAAATCTAACAAAAATTCAACAGGTATGAAGTTAAACCAATGCATATTTACAGCTTAAGAACCTCCATTTTTTCTGATCTGACAGAATGTGTCTTGATCCACGACGAAAGCTATTCCAAAGCCGATTTCATCATCTCGGGGCGCAAACGATACAAGTACAGCTTCAAGTTTGTTTTCACGGATAAGTTCGCAAAAAAAGTTATGGTTTAGTAAGGGATCTGTTGTTGTGGCAAGACAACTAGCGTTATGTGATGGAGAAGACTATGAATTAGAAGGTGGACAATAAAGTTCTTCAACAAACAGATTTTATCCTTCACTAAATCCGCGAGCAACACCGGTTGTTGACTAGCAGTTTCAGCAACATATTTCGTTACATAAAGGTATATGGCAACGATTATTGAACTGGTTTAGCAATCAAAAAAGCGCACATGTAAAAGCTTACAAGTGCTACTTGGGTCCCATGATGGTCAGGATCTTCAGAATGGTAATATCACAATGGCGTCAAGTTCACCCTCAGCTGAATTCATCAGTTCCGTTCAAAAACTTAGTTTTAGGTAATAATAGAGCAGAAACTGAAGATGAGAACAGCAGTCACCAACGATATTGTTCAGATGAGGAATGATTGAAATCACCCAAGTAACCAATGAGCATTATAACGTAGCCTAGTATATGCTTTAGATCCGCATACATGGCAATCTTAAAGGGCCGTTAAGCCCTATAATCTTATTTAATGCCAATATGGTGCCAGAAAACGCGAAATATTGTGCTATTACTGTGCAGTGGTTGACATCCCTATTTCTTTATTATTACTAATGCGATTACATGGCACCAATGTATAACTGTTAAATTTGAAAGCCTAATAATGGCACTACTCATGCTATGAGAAAGCTTCAATTGGCTGTCATTGTTTGCAATGTTTTTATAACGCTTTCTTATTTTTCTTTTTCGGTATGGTGGCCAGAAAACATTACAAAACTGTTTAGAACGGTAATTAGTTTCCTTATAATGAATTATAATGATTTTTTAACGTTAACAGAATTTGGTTGTCACACGATATTTTATAACAATTTCCTTTCGTAAGTCTCTTTCGCTGTCTAGTCTATGTTGCATACGTTCAAACGCAATGAAATATGCCGAAAATAATTTTGAAGAGAAAAAACACTGATAAATCCACAGCATTACATTAGCATTATATAAGCTTTATATTCGCTATATAATAGTACTACATGAATATGTAAAGCATACATGCTTTAAAGATCCTTAATGCAGGTATGCATTCTAACAGCTTTATATAATGATAATGTTACATTTAGACTGAACCCGCATGCATTTACGATGCTATAATAGAGCTTGATTGCATTTTAAATGTTGAAATTGGGCCCCTTAATTCAACATTAGTGCAATTGTATACCCAATAATGTGCAATGACTCAGTGCTTATGGTTACTTGGGCAGCTGGCCTTGATAGTAAGTGAAGAAGGTGTGCGTCGGCTGGCGACCGACCTCAACAGAAAAATGAGAGAATTTCTTCGAAAGAACAATGAATGCTTTGCTTCAGTTATTTTAATTGAATAAAAAGATTCATCTTTAGGAAGTTTTTCGATTGAAAGAATGATGAAAAATACACGCATGCGAAATACGCGCTCAATAGTCTAGTCTTTATAAGCATTTCGTATATGTTGAAACTGAATTAAACGAAATTTATATTAGTTGATACACACTTTATACTTCAACAAAAGTGTAATTCTTAATTTTGGACCACGAAGGTATTCAAGTTTTACTATGTAGTCATTCAACTCTGACGCAGAACTCGTATACATGGTGCAAAATAAAAGTAATGCGCAGTTTCTGGGAAATATAGCTTCATTCAGCGCCTATGAAAGAGAATGAATTATATGGAATAAAAAAGAGGCGATGAAAAGGGTGAACAATGGTTCGGAGCGGAGCTCTTAGGGATATGAAAAAGTCTCCTATTTTTTCAAGTTTTCCGACTGGAGCTGAAGAGTTAGGGTCTAAGAAAAGCTCTCTGTCAGAATCACTCACTACTAGTGCAGACGAAATGGTAAATGTCACCCACTAAAATATTGCTTAAGTTCAATTGCAACGGGCCGTGATTCTGATACTTAATTTGTAGTGTATGTTTCGGATGCTAGAAAAGAATAAGTTTCTCCATATCACTAGAACTCCCGATCATATCGCCATGAGACGTGTTGTCTAGTGGATATAAGCGACATGTTTTTATTGGTCCAACTAAAGGTATGAGTCTAGACTATTGAGACCAAGTGAACGGTGGGTTAATGCTTGAGACCGCGTTTCTAAATTTGTAAGTGCTAGAGCGTTCACTCAATTACCGAGGTGTTTAAAATTGGTCAAATCGAGGGCGTAAATATGTGTGTACGATTGCTATATAGGTATGTGTTATCGCAAAGGCCAAAAGCGTTTGTACTGCTGGTTTCAAAATGGGGCACAGTGCGAACGACCAGCGACTAGAATTAGGGCAGTGGACTTCCAGGAGTGACGAATCTCAAGAGCTACCGATAAGAACGAACGGAGATAGTGGCCGTAGATAACGTACTAGAAGTAAAGTTGTACTTGTGAAAAATTTTGTGGCTAAGAGACGGCTACCGGTCACCCTCACGGGAACACAAATTTGTAATTCATGCCTACTGTTTGTGCACAGCGCTCGAGACCGACAGGACTGGACGACCTCTGATACTCGAGATGTTCGCTGAGGCATACCCGTAGTTTGAACAAGTTAAACAATAGGTGCACTCAAGCGGAATGAGCAAATTAATAATTGACATTATGGCTTATTGAATCAATATCATCGATGAACAAAACAGATACGAGTAGTCCTTAGTGGCTTCCTTGAGGAACATCTGAAATAATTTCTGTACATAATTTGCAAAATACTTTACCACTCTCCACGCATGTCTGGTAAAGCGTTTTCAAAATTCGAAATTTTATTTCCCTAATAGTGCATCAGATTCATTTTTCCAAGAAGATGTGCGCCCCCCCCCCCCCCCCTCTTACTTTACTCTCCGGCTGGAACCACCACGCATCCCAGGATCCCGATGCTGTGGGATGCATCAGATGACGGAGAAGCTTGACACACCAGGGCAGCATTTGAGTGTCTTGTAAAATATGTAATATACGTCAGGCTATGCGGTATCTTAGAAACTGGGAGGCACCTGGACTAGACGGCTTTCTAAACTTTTAGTTTTAGAAGGTGATCAATTCCTTCGTCGGTTTGAGCTGTCAATGATCATCTCCCGGCCCTCTTTGAAGACCTTGTGCTACTTTCCGGATTAAGAAATCCTAGGCTTCCGATACGTACTAAAAATTATTGGAATGTTTCATGATTTCAAAAAATGTGTGGGAAAATCGTATGAATTACCCTCAACCAAATAAGCCTACTGCGATAGCACCAATATCATTTCCCTGCTGACAACAAGATTCGCTATATCAGGTGCCTGCTACGATGATACACGCAATAAACAACTCAACCCTCTCATCTCAAATGATGATAATTTCCAGCCCATCTACTGGCGCAACGAAAGTCAAATGTAACGGTAAAATTGAATCAGTTCCCCGTTCAGTGAGACGGAAAATTTCCAATATTTCCCGCGTAATTTCATCGCAGAGAGCTCATACTCCATGTCTCCTCCTCCCCCTCCTTCTGTCGCAGATTTCGGCTGGCGCAATTCGCAGCAGGAATATAAAGCCCGGTAGCGACGACATCAAATTCAATTATTACTGATTCAATTTAATGCTTTAGATTTCGTTTTTTTTTCTCCAGTGAAATTTCTAATATAAACAGGTAAGAGAATTGGAGGCTCGTTCGGCGAAGGAACGGCTGTCTTATCGAGTTTTCACCCAATGAAATTTTTAATCAGATTGCTTCGATACTTCGCCTACTTGACTAGTACATGATTGGAACTTAGGAAGAATATTTCTCGAACAGTTTCATTGTCAGTACCATAAACATAATTTTCTAGGATTGCATGACTGAATGAATATTAATAAGATTTAACTAAAGTCCGTGAAATCCTCTCTAGACTTGTGCGGTCCAAATTAAGTTTTAATTTTCCAATGGATTATGTTAGAATTTCAAACATTTTATTTAAAAAAATAAAAAAATCTTTTGCACATAGGACCATTTGAATAACTTCGCTAGTTTTAATTGAGACGAGTCGACTGTTGTTTTTACCAGGTACAATACCCTATCAAATCAACCATCGAACGTGCGTAGCCAACGCGAGGTCAAGGTTATCCCAATCGACGCGTTCGGTGGGTGTCAAACAAGCGCACACAGTTGGCCGTGGACTCATCCCACCAAGCAGCACTCCGCCGATGCGTGAGCGTGCATGCAGACGACGACGCCCATTACAGCGAACCACAAGCACAACCTGTGAGATAGGAGTAGGCTGCTGTTCTGGATAGAATGGGTGGGATGGGAAAGCAGATGTTTTTTTGAATCTTCCTAACATCAATATTGTGTTGTTTACATCGAGGCTTTGAAAGAAAGGGTGAAACAAAACGGAAAAAAAGAATTTTCTAATCGGAGAGAAAAATTAGTACGAGAGTTTAACGTATTGCACCCACTCACGCTCTCGCATCTATAGCTAGAGGCACTCATTTTCTGAGCACCCGTTTGACAAGCAGCATCGACGAGGGGTCCACCTAAACTCGAGTTGACTACTTTTCTCAATTCAGCCGAGGCAGGCAAACTGGTTGGATGGTGTGCTCGTGTTTAGCCGAAGTTAGTTTTCCACCATCTCTCGACCGGTACGGATTGCGTAGCTACTAGGTGCAAACTGCGATTCTTCCCACCCAACAGCGATTGTTATTGTTTTTATTTAATTCGATTGAAAGAAAAATTAAGTGTTTTGAAAAAATGTATAAAATGTGGGTGCTGCCTTACCGTTTTACAACTTGATTTTACTGGAATTTTAACCAACGGAAATATAGATCCGTAATTACTAGAGTAGCGTAAATTCTAAATTACATAACAGAGATGGTTCATCAATTATCCTCTGGTTGTAAAAAATTCAATAAACCAAAGGAATCCCACTCAAAGAAAAGGGTGCAAGCGAGCTAAATAAAGTGAATGAAGACATCTCTCTTTCTATTATCATCTGACGACTTGCATGGCATGCTTGGGGTGGCGTATAAGATCGTGACAAACGATAACCGCATCTTCATCAAGTGGGAGATAATTGAACCATTGAGGCGGCAATAACATTTAAACTGTCAATCAGATAACTGTTGAATTGACATCAGTCAAGGCATGCTGCCACTTCTCGATTACGGTTCATAGCCTTGTCCACAGCTGGCGTTTTAATTTGGAGAAAAAATTGTTTTTCCTCGGGAGATGTGGAGGGAAAAAACGACTCCTGACCCTAAGGAGATGGTAGTAGTGAAAAAACGCGACATTCCAACAGGTGTACATGACAATTGCTGTGCTAGTGCTACTATCCTTCCGACCAATAAGAATCCTTTCTGGGTGGGACTTGAACATATGACGAGTGACTTATTACACCATCACTTTGCATATTTTGAACGTCAAATTCGTCTGCTCAAGAATAATTGACATTTTGATTGCAATTATTGCTATTCCTTCGAAGCGGTTGAAACAGTGGTCGAATAACAAAGCACCAACACCTATTTCAACACTTCAGAAACCAAGTTGCGGTTGAATTCGACAACGCAATCCGGTCCATTTCGGTCGCCAGCAGCAAATGCATAGCAAATGGGAGTATTGAATTGTAAAATAGAACATATTGTTTAGTCACCTTCGTCGCAAACCAGTTTCTCGCTTGTTATCCGGAAATTCTAACCCTTCCCCCCATATCTACCGTGAGAGATAGATTCGCCGTGCAGCTGCTGCTGCACCAGTAGAATTTATATCTCAAATTATAAGGTGGAATTAACATTTGCTCGCAGGGCATCCACTTGCAGCTGCCAGAGCTCAACACGCAAGCATCCCCCGAGTTATGCAAAATATGTAGGCATCTTGCTCTGGCTCTTATTTGGTCGCTATAGGACCCTATACACACATACACATATGTTGGCAATCGTACAGAGTATGCCATGGAAAAGCCGATATTGTTATACAGAAATGCAAATAGTGGAAGAAGTGGAATAATGCTCTTCGCTTGGAAACAGCTGGGCCTAGGCAGTAGCAACGCACGCCTACTTCGGGTGGTACGTATGAATGTGTCTTTGCGATCACTGCACCACTGCCTGCCTGCACAGTGGTGGAGCACAAGAAGAATGATTTATGCACATTCACGTTCCAACTGACTTGCGTTTCAGCTAACCGAAGGGTTTCCGCGCGCGTCCATAATGTTCTGTTCTATCGGGGCTGTTGCGGTGGTGGGTAAGGAATGTGGGGGGAACACTTCAACATATGTGCGTCGTTTTCCCCTCTCGTCATCAACGTAGGTAATTTAGTTCAGTCAATTTAAATTGAGTTAATAAACGAAATTATTTCAAACACGTTCGGGATCCCGGTTTGGGAAGCGTTCCTATGCGTTGGGGTGGAAGTAGGCCTTGACTTGCGGTTGGTCACGTTTGAGGCTTGGCGCGTCTAGCTTGAGAAGATGAGTGACGTTAATCAAACACATGCCGAGATCTTGTTTTTTTTTAAAGCGAGTATTTCCTATTCAAGATATGTGATTGTCTCTAAATTCATCGGTTAATTTGTTGGTTTTTCTTTAAATTTGAACGTCAAAATGGATCAATAACAACGCTGAATAATAATACCTAATATTTAAATTATTCATACAAACCCGAAAAGTTATATAATCCAAAACCGTTCTAGATCTGTTTTACCCTTTATTGATGACAATATTGATTTAAACTTTCGCAAAAAAACGGTGTAAAGTTCAAAGCACAGTAAGAAAAGACAATTTTTTGAAACTATCCCAGCAAAAGTCCTTAAAAAATTTGACCGGTAAACAAGTTCACTTATCTTCGGGGCGTTTACATGTATCTAAGATCGCGCGCTTAAGTGTGCGTGGATGATCGCGATTGCGTGTTCGTTTATGTGTTTCATCGCAAAGGGGTTGAGCGTTTGTATGTTAACCCGTTCGGTCGCATGGGCATTTCTATGCCGCGTGTGCTAGCGTGTATGCAACTTCGTGTGTATAAGTTCGGTTGTAGAACCGATTCGCCATACGCATATTCGCGTTTGTTCGTGAGCGACCACGTAGATCGCGAATCAGATGCTAATTTTCGTTTAATTTTCAGTGTACAGTTCAGATGCTACAAGATGGAGTTCCCTCATATCGTGTTGTCTAGAGTACTTAAGCGTTATTTTATTATTTTAGAATGGTCCATCAATGGATTCGCGCTTGAAACCGCGTACAAAGTTCAAAAGGTCCGAATCGCGATAAACGACAGAATTCAATGAGGAAATCACATGCGTGGAAGCACTACACTCAGCCATTGACGAAACCGCATTATCTCGTTATGGATGACAAGACTGCAGTGAAAACAAATTTTCAGCAGCCTCCCGGACTCCATTTCTTCACCTTCGGCTAAGACTAAGTTCGACGTCCCTGAAGAAGTTGGCAAGAAAAAGTTTTCCAAAAAAATGCATGATTTGGCAGGCAATTTGATCGTGTGGAGAGCAGAGCACCCTGTTCATGACAACCGGTACGGTCAATGTGCGCGTGCATTTGAAAAAAATGCCTTCAAAATCGCCTGTCTATGCCTCTGAAGTGCCACAGTAGTCCTACGTTTTTCTGGTTGGAATTAGCCTCGTTTCATTACTCGAAAGGTCTTCTGGAGTGGTACACGGTTAAGGAGGTCCATTTCGTGCCAAAGGATCTTAATCCCCCGAATGCACCGGAATCGCTGCCAATTGAGAAATACTGGGCCACTATTAAGCAGGTATTCCTGAAACATCCTGAGGAAATGTGAAGAAAAAATAAATTTTCACACAAAAACAAGTTGACCCCATATTTTAATTTAATACTTCATTAAGTGAAAGTTTGAAAACAATCAGTTGAATGGGTGAATTTTAAGAAACGTTTTCCTATGATGCAATTTGATTCTGTATACCCTTTACACGCGTATATCATTCCAGAAAACCACTAGGACAAATCCAGTACAACCTGAAAACAATGCTAGTACAGCCTAAAATTATCCTGGAAGCAATTCTAGTACAACCAT
>NC_080670.1:217210079-217310079 GCF_030247195.1 Topomyia yanbarensis
TTGATAATTGATTCAAAAACATTCATTGGAATGATTGCTGGCAGAAGTCAGGGAATCCGCATATTGCCCCAAAGAGTTTGAGCTGGCATACAACGTTCGCTTACTACGAGGTCAGAAAGCGAAATGAAGATGTTTTTCATGGGTTCTGTTTTTATACGTGTGTCGCATTTCATTGGATGACAAAGGGGCAGTCTTAGCAACGCTCGCTGCTTGATAGAATTGTACGGGGCAATCATGGAAGAGATAATTACTGCTTTCACCAAATCCATTTTTGCATCATTTTCAGTAATTGTACAATGGAATTAGACACTAAATTTTTGTACATATTTCCAATGAGACAAAAATCTTATTTTTTCATTCAGTGCAACGGCAGATATTCACGTTCAAAAACTCGGCTAAAACATCGGCCGAAATTTTTGAAACGGGGCCCCTATATTGAAACGTTAGAAGTATATATTTACCTTTATCATGTTAGTTACTCTAATAATTTGATGAGTAGCTAAATGTCCTATCCGAAACTGCTTGGGAAAGAAAATAGAATTTTTATTAATATGTGACATCATTCTAGTTAGGATGATTTTTTCAAAAAAATTACCAATAAAAGAGAGCAAACTATTTGGTCGATAGTTAGATGCTTGTGCTGGATTTTTGTCAGGCTTCAGAATAGGAAAGTATGCGCATTTAACATATTTGTTGAATACTTTGACCAAGTATCTCATGGGGATTGCAGGAAGATTTTTAAGAAGAATGTTATAAATTTCATCATAACATGAAGCTTTCATATTTGTTAACTTTTTGATTATGGATTTGATCTCATTATTATTTGTTTCAACAATCTCGTCTAGAGGCAATACTTGCTTAGAAACGCTTTCATACTTTTACAAGACTTCGGTTTTCAATAGGACTCACAACGATGGGATTAAAATTTCGGACGCTCTCAAACTTCTGAGCAAGTTTTCGAGCTTTTTCCTCGTTTGTAAGAAGTATGTGGTCACCTTCGTTCAAAACTGGAATTGGGTTTTTGAGGTTTCCTAACCTTAGAAAGTTTCCAGAATGGTTTAGAATATGGCTTGATTTGTTCAACTTTCTTAGCGAAATTTTTATTTTTTAAGAGTGTGAATCTATGCCTAATTTATTTTTGTAGATATTTATAGATACATTTCACAGCAGGAAGAAACAGGCCTAAAACCTTACGAGCTAATCTTTTGTCTTCTGTTGGCAGGAGTCGTGCTAAGGCAGCATAACTACGAATCACTCAAGTCTACCAACATGTCTCCTGGTAAGGACGCTCTTTACCGTGAGAACCGACAAAAGAGTGTTTCTAATGACCCTGCCACTTCTAGTTTTCCGATCTGTATATTTCACATTCTTGCTCTCACTTGAGTACTATGGCTCGGCTGTACTCAGTAATCTCTAGTTAATTGAATGTCGTTAAAAAGTAAAAAAGTTGAAAAAAAGAAAAAAATCAACTATAGAATCATTTAAATTTTGAAATGCCGTGTCAATGTCAGCTTTATTTTGTATCATCATGATCATGATTAAAATTATCTCAATATAAGTTTTGTACCTTTCCCAATGCGCTTTGTGACAATTAAATGCTAAAGGGATTGGAAACAGCTTTTTGAGAATCTGAAAAAGTCACCAAAAAGTGATCAGAATCAAAGTCAGCATGTGTAATCAATTCGCTTCAAATGTGGCTTTGATCTGTCAAACCCAAATCAATTGTTAATGGAAGATCGGTTTCAGCTTCGATACCAAACTTTCGATCACCTTGGTGTCAACAGACGGTAAGACACAATGTTTGATTCTGCGATTAGCCGCCATTGCGATTTCTCCGCCGAATTCAACAAATCATTCAAACCGGTGAACAACATTACAATTTTGTTAGCAAATTCCCACACAGTTGGAAAAGCTTCACACATGAAGGTAGAATTTAGCATTGCAGTCATCAATTGAAACATTGACTGCTGCAAGAAATTCCATTTTTCTTCCTTGATGCTATCTAGATCGGTTGGGCAAAGGAAGCGTTGTGAGAGAACGGAATTGGAGGCGTGGTAGTCACCGTTTTTTTAGCAGCGTAACCTGAAGCATAAGATGACACTATTGTAGGATGGTGTGACGCAGATAGAAGATCCTTGTGTAGGTAGAGAAGTTGTAATTCTATTTTGAAGCGGATTACAGTCGGTAATTTTTTTATTTGTTGTTTTTGTTGCTTTGAACGAGAATTTACATTTTTTTCGAATAGGACAATCTCAGAAATTCTAGTTGTGGTTTTCACTACAATTAGCGCATATGAAACTTCATTCACTGAACAAGCATCCTTTGTGTGCGATTTAACACCACAGATCATACATTTCGAACTCAAATGACAATTTTTGTGCCGTGCACAAAGCCTTGGCATCTATGACACTGGGTCGTAATTTGAATTATGCCCCCATGTCATCTAAAACGTACTGTCGGAATATAAAACGTGCTTTTTAACACTTTCAAATTATTTACCTCATTACGGTTAAATTGAATGAAATAAGGCTCTTGGATAATTCCAGAGCGTCTTGGCGTGCTGGAACCGTCAACTTTTCTATTCATAAGAATAACTTCTGAACAAGAAAGCCAAGTAAATTTTTCAATTCGTTGGATATTTTGTCCAAACTTTGACCTTGCAATAACCCTTTCAAGACAGCCTTGAATTGTCTACCTGTCTTGAAATCACATGAATAAAATTTCTATAACTTCTCCGTAAAATACTGGAGAAGTCGTTTGTGGCCAATCAAGTCCTTCGCTGTAACTCGACATTCTCCTCTTCAGCCAATCTGAAAAGAGGCCGAAGAGGAGAATGTATTCTGCCCCGCACGTCGTCTATAATGTTCTCTCTTTACTCGCACGTTGAAGATAAAACGAGCTCTTTCTATTATTATCAATTTATTAACCTCATTTTTTTCGAGAATTGTCCTACTGTAGCTGCAGAGCTAGATTCTAGGAAAGGCTCCCCGTCAGACTCACATACTGGAATTGCAGACAAGACAGGCAATGTCGCCCACTAAAACACTGCTCAAGGCCATTTTGCAGCGGGCCATGATTCTGAATATGGTATTCATTGTACGGTTCAGATATGTGCGGGGGTAGAGACTTCGCGATCACGTGTATCATCGCGAAAGGCTCGAGCATTTGCACGTTAACGTGTTCAGTCGCGTGTGCGTTTGTATGTCGCGTATGCTAACGTGTATGTAACTTCGTATATATAAATTCTATTTTATAACCGTAAACCAGAAGCTATCATGATTTGTGACTTTCTTTGCGTATTTCAGCCATTACAAACTCTGTTTTTCACATACCACACAAACAAAGCATGCGTGGCGATTCAGTGTACATATAATAAACATTGACAGCAACACGCAGCAAGTATCAGACAGGTCAGAGCCGCCGTAAGTGCAAATTTCATCAGCTAAAATATTCATAAGAAAAATTGTATTAGGTAATCTCTGTTTTTTTTTCCTCACCCTTGCTGACGCAGCTTCACACCAGCTCTAACCCCAAAACAGCCGAGCCAGAAGCGAAAAACTCCGCACAGATTGAAAAGAGTGCAGAACAACTTAAAACTAGTCAGGAAATTTCCATGATTTCGTTTGCAGTTTGAGATCGCCGCCGTGGAATAGGAAGCGGGAAGAAGAAGAAAAAAACGTACTGCCGAAGCAGAAGAGTTGGTAAGTGGGTTGGGAGATTGGTTTCTGAAAATAAAAAGCATTCTTTTGTATTGAAAAGCGAAACAGCACAAGTTGGCAAAAATGTGCGGGCGCCAAAAAGCTCTTTCCATGCATAAATGCATGGCTTCTTCTACTTCGCTAGGATGCTGCTGGGACTGAGGGGAGAGCGACGAATTTGAATACCCAGAGATAGCCGAAACGAACCGGATTCCTGTTTTTGGCTTGTTAGTTTCTGTGAAAAGATTTTTTTTTTTGAAAGATTTTCAATGCTAGTTCCTGTCTGCTGATATGGGGGGAAAAATACCGAATAGGTGAGTGCAAAGCACGGGCATCAAACCGTGATTCCGTCCCAGCCTGCCGTGGCTGTTTCCTTCGGCGCAGTGTTTATGATAAACGACGCTTTTCTCGGGGGCGGAATCATACATTTCACCTAAGCCTGTCAGGGGTCTGAAGAACCGCTAGCATATGCCTGGATTCGAGCCTGGCGTGTGTGTGGAAACGGAAAGACCTCAGCACTCGGAAAAGAATCACGGAGCCGCTTGCTAGCAAGCCATGCATTCGACAGTCCAACCGTCTCGAACCACTCGAAAACAGCCCACTATGATCCAGTTCGGGTTGGTGTGTTCTGCTTCGTGAATGGGGGTGGGGCAATGCTTCTGGCGTTTCTATCGTCAGCGCCTACTGTGTCTGTAGGGGGGAAAATCGAGTCCAAAGTTGAAAATTTCATTATTCTGAAACGCCGAGGCGCAAATAGATTCATCCGAAATTTAATTATGAGTGGTTCGGCCTTGGCTTTAAGCTGTATGCAATAAGGATTTTCTTTAAATTAAATATTTATCCCATGGGTATGTGAGTATTTCAAATTGTAATATTTTTGCGATTTTACTTTAGTTAGGAGAAAAGAGCTTTCATTTTCGTTTTACTGAACAATTGCCCTTCCCTTTTTCTATAGTATGACAGGACACGTTCACTTTTTGTTGTCTATTTTAGACAAACACGCGCAGTGTCTATGTTCCCGAATCACTTCGAACAAGACACGATCTGCCATACCGTAAATAAATCTCAGCAAGCATGCAGTATCACATGCACAACATTTACCGCTACTGGAAAACTGCCAGAAAAAAAGACAATAAATTCTAACTTTGCGTGCCCGTGGAAAAGAGCCCCCGTATTGAATTGAGCTATAGCTACCACCATTGCAAAACGGTTCAAGTGAAAAGTGTTTCACGTTCCCGCTTCTCACTCGCAAATCCATTGACACAAACACATACACACACAAACGGCTCGGTGGTATGACATACGAGACGAGAAATCCAATTCATCCGATAATCCGATTGTCAAATCCCGCGCTCAAGGGTTTCAGATTTGTTCAGAGTCGGAGTGGTAAAACCAAAACCCAGACGACCATTTTTTTTGTTCCAACCCCGTCTCACCTTGAACCCCGTTTTGGGGCAGGCATGGCATGCTACTGCGTGTGTGGCTTCACGAAAATGGCTAGATAGAATTTCGATTGAAAGTTGGGCGGAATGGAAATGCGCATTTAATTTGGCAAGATTTATTTCCTCTTCGATGGGTTTTTTTTTCTTCTTCTCTCGATCGTTCGTTTGTTCGTTCCAGCTGCAGTAGTTTTCGTCAATGTTGAATCGATTGTCGCATTTGTTGTAGATATTTCAGCTTCTAGCAGTGCGTGTCGACTGACTGTGGCAGAAGATACGGAGGAGGACAGTTTTAGGAATGTTTCATTGTTGATTGATGCTGAATGGGCTTTTTTGTGTTTCTGCCAAAGCTGTAGACGAATGCAACGAATTTGTTTGGAAGTGTCAGTGACATTTAACGTAAAAGTTAGAATGGAGAATGTCCAGCAATCGGATCACCTGTTGTTTGTCGTCATTGGTTCGTTTTCATATGACAGCTATCTCTACCATTTGAATAACAACATTCTGAAACTTCCTTGTGTTCTAGTGCAAATTTACAGCAATTGCAGTAGTTACAGAGATGGGTTGTTCGATCAAAAAGATGTTTGATCGTAAAGAATTTTTGCCTATCGATTATTCGACCAAACAACCATTAGATGAAACGGTAGACGGCCAAATGGGCAGACACCGTAGATACATTTTCAAGTAAAAATCATAAATGGAGTGGAATGAACTCAACTTCTCACCCTCTCAAAACGACTCTCTCGGGAAATTGACTTCCTATCTCTTCAAACTATTCAAATCTATACCTTCAAACTACTCACATGACTCTACCAAACTTTCAATGCACTTGAATTGCATCAGATAAAAAGGCAGGTTTTGTATTGTTTTCGGGAACTAAAATGAATATGAATGAATCCAAGCAATCGCTTTCCCGGCAGCACCAGTTCGAAACACTCGAGTCATCATCGAATTTTACGTACCACTCTCAAACTGCCTGCTTTGATCGAACTTTTTCCCCCAACGAACAGTCCAACACACCTCTGCTACGCCCCATTAGCACATCACAACACACTTTTGAAAAGTTCAATATTCATACCGAGCCATTATTTCGCTTGAGCACACAAAACAAACCCGGGTTTGGGTTGTTTATTCCCATGTGGAGGCCACGTTCCTCACCCGAAATTTTGGGCATAATGTTTGCAGATTATAGCAGGCGAAAGAAACTCCCACTCCCGCACCCAGCCTGACAGACAGGAGGCAGGCATCAATATTGCCATCGGAACCACACGGCTGACGTAATAACACTAAAGTTGAAATGGTTGCTTCCCGCTAGGAGTAGCTAATGACAAGGGATCTGTAAAACTTTTCCAATTCACACGTTCCGCGGCATGCTTTGATAGACAGTTTGACGAACGACGACGACGACGACGTCGTATCGTAGAAGGCGAAGATGACTATACTGGTTCACATGACAACAATGCGCACGTATAATTGCGCCATAAGCAGAGCGAAATTTGAGTAAATGTGGTTTTATGAACTGTGAATATTATAGATCTAAGTTAGGAAGCATTTAATGGTTGTTCTCTTGTGAATTTGAATAATAATTTCAAACAAAGGATAAAGTGCCAGGTTGAGAGTTCATCTTATTGATGTGGAAAGGTTTACCGTTTCGGTTATTTCTTACTTCAAATGATACTTGGAAAAAAGAAAGTAAGTAAGCACCCGAAACTTGTCACGTTGCATCTACCAATATTCGTTTCCATTGCGTTTAGTGAGCACCAGTCTTAAAGACTACCGATGTCTATCTGTAGTACTGCAGGATAACGTCCCGCAGCGATAGTTCGAAAGATTTTGAGATCATGAGATCATGAGCTGCGTACCAGGCAATCGATTTACCAACTACGCTATGCCGTCCCTTAAGCAACATACATATATTAAGCTTGACGAATAATTACGCTGCAGAATGTGATGAAAAGATGAATTGAACAGTACTATTGGGTATACAGAAATAAAAAAAAATTCTTAGCAAGGTGTGATATCAAATATTTGTATTTTGCAATTACGTCATGTCAATTTATAAGTGCTGAAAAGTTCGCTTTAGCACAGTGGTATTATCAAGTTTGCGAGATTGTGAGCGTTGGTGTGCGTGAATGATTGCGAAAGGCTCAAGCGTTTGTATGTTCACGTGTTTATTGCGTGTGCCAGCAAATATGTGTGGCCATGGGACATGTTGTCTAGCGGATATCAGCGTTATTTTTGATTGGTTCTAGGACCGACGGTAAAGTCTTCAGGACGTTAGCGTTAGATGGTCGCGCGAACATGGGCATTTGTAGGTTCACATTTAAGACCACGTTTGTTAATTTATAAGTGCCGGTTTAGTGGAAAAGTCCGCGGACCACGTCAAGGTACAGTATCATGCCGAGGGATTTTTGTTATTTTGATTATATAGGTTTTAACTTTAGGGTCATTCGCCTCTTTTCGCGTTAGAGTTCCAGTAAAAATTCTTGCGTTTTCGTTCTCATCCCCCGCACGTTCTGGTAATACACCAAGAGAAGCTGGTCGTGATGAACCTCAGGTTGGTAGGCCGGTGCAACAAAGGCCATAGGTACTGTAACGCATTGATTTGGCGGTGAATTTCCTTCATTTAGTTGTTGACCGACTGGGTCGGGAGGATGATATTCCAATCGACTAGTGTTCAGATGATATTCGGTGACTGCGATGAAACTGTTTTGTCTAGCGACTGACTGTACAAAAGATTTGATCAATTCGCTTCACCCAATTCAAAAAAAAATCGCAGAAAGTGTTTTTTTTTTCTTATTCGAACAACTGGCTTGTTCCGCGTGATGCCTCGGTAGTTAGCACAAAAGTTGTGCTTCGCTGATGAGGTACTTGAATCCAAAACTAGCCTTTCGATTCAAGGACCACACGCCTGGAATTATGCAGCTTTTTCTCAAACGAAAACTTTTTGGATAAGACCAAATTTCAACCAACCAGAACTTCTGTGCTTATTACCGGGAATAAACCAGTTGTTTAGGAGTTCACACAACACATGTTTAGTTTGAATTTAGTATCTAACTGGCGCCAATTTGGTACTGGTTTGGACTTATCTAACGGGCTCCAAGTTGGTTTATTTTTCCTTCTTGTTTATTTGACACGGCTCAATGAGTTAGCGTAACTCAGCCGTGCGTCTTGCGGGATTTTTACAATATGAAAAATTCAAAAAAAAAATTTCAAAATGCCTATCTATCGGGCCTTGTTGAAGCAGCTTGCTGCAGCGTGTTGAGATCCTCTTCCTTGGCGGTGAAACATTAGCTGCGTTTTCTGATGTCCCTCATTCGGTCCGTCTTCTCTCACGTTTTCGTTCACGTCCATGTCGTCATCGGCACTGCATTCATGATATTTACGGTGGGATGTTCTTATTTGTTTCTTGTACTTACGGGTCGCTGTTGTAAACCCTTCTTCGTTCCCATTTGATTCATTATTGGTGCTGTTGGTTTTTGATTTGGAGGCATGTTGGTTTCGTGGTATCGGGCCCGATCATTGTTGAGTTGGTGTTTGTTACGGCTCGGTCCGCAGTCATTGATTTAACAACCGGTTGTAGTTTGGTATACGAAAATTGTTTACCGGCCTTAGTCGAAACAAATGGAGTTTTCTTAGCTGCCTCTGCGCAAGGTTTTCCGTAGTGTAGAGGCTGATCACAGTATTGCTACGTAGGAATCTGTCCTGGTTACGTAGCCAGTGTTCGTTGAGAAGATGCAATACTCAGAGCTGATTTGCATGGGAACGATCAAGTACGAGGGAAGAGGTTTTGTCGGACGCATTCTCATCACACGAACGTCGTTGCGTAGTCCTGGGACGAAGTTTCTACATGTATCTTCCTTTACACTATCCACATCTCTGTATTTTAACAAAAGTTGTTGAATAGCGACCGAGCTAGTACGTGGTGCCAGGTCATGTAGCTTTAATTCAATACTGTCATTATCCATATAAGTTGGGATACTGCGTTAAATGTCATTACATTACATTCAGTACCGCATGACGTAAAGGGCGAACACGAAATTATTGCGACACCGAAAATGTCATACCAATTTCCCTATAATGTTTAAAATCAAACCAAAATTTTAGGGTAGTTTTATACATATATTTACTTCAAAAATCAAAAGAAAAGTTAATCGATGGAGCCTTGAGTGTAAAATTGAACGCATTTTCGATTGATGCCCTCCATCAAAGTCTTTACAGTGTCATCCGGTACCAGTTTCTCAGTTTTTTCCATTTTCTTAACATGTCCTTCTCGTCTTTAACTGTCCTCTTGCTCTTCCGAAGTTCCCGCTTCATGCCCAGTACTGCTCCACCGGGCGTAGCTCCGGACAGTTTGGCGGATTCATGTCCTTTGGAATAAAATGGACAGAATTGGCCCCATACCACTCCAGGACACTTTTAGAATAGTGGCATGATGCCAAATCTGGCCAAAATAGCGGAGCTTCGTCGTGCTGCTGCAAGAACGGCAAAAGCCGCTTCTCGAGGCACTCAGATTTGTAGATCTCGCCATTTACTGTGCCTTTTGTCACGAAAGGCTCACTCCTCAGTCCGCAAGAGCAGATGGCCTGCCAAATGAGATATTTGGAGGTGAACTTCGACATTTTCTTCTTCTTAAATTTGTCGTCCACATAGAACTTGCTCTTGCCGGTGAAAAACTCCAACCCCGGAATTTGCTTGAAATCAGCTTTTATATACGTTTCGTCGTCCATCACACAGCAGCCATATTTTGTCAGCATCTTCTCGTAGAGCTTCCGTGCCCGAGTTTTAGCCGTCGATTGTTGTCGCTCATCGCGGTTTGGGAAGTTCTGTACCTTGTATGTATGTAGTCCAGCTCTCTTCTTTGCATTCTGGACGTAGCTCTGGGGCAGCAACGGCGCGACTTCTAGCTTCTGAACTGAGCAAGATGAGAAACCGGACTGACCCTCAAGTTGGTGACAGTTACTGACGAGGAGAATCCGCAACACGTAACATCAAAGTTTATTGATTTGTTGAAGAAAACTGAAAAGGCGTATGGACTTCCGGTGATGATGGGATAATTCGTTTATTAGTCAAGCCTTCTCAAAAATCAGTATGTAGATGAAACTCAACTCAACTTGATTTCCGTCTACCTCTGTTAAAAAATAAGATTTAATTAATATGCTCCCAAAACCCCGCTTAGACTACACCACTGATTGTTTATCGAGACTTATTGCTACGGAACAGCGAAAGAACAAAAAAAATGAAAGACAAGAATCAAAACAATTCCGTACCATCGCATCGTGGTAGGCTATGAGCATCGAGCACTTCAATTTGTCGTGGTGCATTTCACAACGAGCAAATTCCTTCTCATTCTTCTACGGCACTTAAACGTATGATTGTTTTCCGGTTCTTTTTACCGTCCACAAAAGTACTTGGAAAATTCTTGTGCTCCACAGTTCTACAATGCTCTCGCCGTGAAGATAGAAATGCGACTACTAAGATAGTTGCTAGAAAAAAATAAAACAAAAACCTCCGCACTAATGCAGCGTCAGCGCAGCGGGTTTGCGAGAAACTGCAATCACTGCTCTATTATCGAGACGATCTTTATCTGACCAATAACGGAGGGGAGCGTTTGTTTCCCATGTCCGTTCCATCCTAGGGGGCCATGAATGTTGTCGAGGAAACTAAAATTTTACTGAAAACAGAATAGCCGCAGCAATGTTTCAGGTTGCAGAACCCTCCATCCTGTTTTGAAATCGGCACCCATTTGCGGTTCTGCCTGCAGCATCCCCCTTCTGGAAGATTGCACACAGTAACGGGCAGTAACCAGAAGATGCAATTCACTACACACGAAAAAGCATCCAGAATCCAGCGGGCAACTAACAACAAACTTGTATAAGACAGGGAGACATTGAGGATGGGGAAACTAAACGCACATTTACGAAATGGCCAGCAATAAAAATAACTATAAATCTGCGCTCACGCTCAGCCCATCGCCGCCGCCGCCGTTACCATGCCGGTCGGTAAAGCTGCCAAAGGACATGGCACTTCGCAGTAAACCGATGGGGGTTGGTTTTGGGGTTTGGGTTGAAAATCCAGAGCTTAAAATAATGATAGTCACGTAAATGGTATTTCCGCCTTTTATCCCTACTGTGGGTAAAAACCTGAATGTTGGGGGGGAAGGAACAATAACAAACACAGCGGTAAACGGCAACGACTACTACGCTGCACAGACAGTCAACAGCCCCAGCAGCGGTGAGGACAAAATTACGCTCATTATCACGCTGTCTGGCTCTTCCCGGTTGGATTTCTTTTTTTTTTGTTATCTGCATGTACTCGAAAGATGTCACCCTCATTCTCTCACGCTCTCTTTATCCCCCTTTTCCACTGTGTTACGACACTGCGGTTCATAAAATTATTATCGCTCTGGTAAACGCTTGCAACTCTGTTTTGTGTACGGACTGGTGGGGGGGGGGGTGAGGAGCGCTTGAGCCTGTTGATGCTGGGAAGGATAAAGTGGCGACTGGTTTCTTTTTTTTCGGTGGTAAAAATAATGATGCTATTATAGGGAGAAGCATATTTCAGGAGTCCGCTTAAGACCCAGGCGAAATTATTCAATTCATATTTGAGTAGAGGATTTCTCTTAAATTAGTGTTTTTAATAGCTCTAAATGAGTCATCGATAGGTTCGCATCCTAAAAAAATTAGGTACACCTAGGAGTAACTCATTTGGGCTTGGAAGAAGAAATTGACCTTTGGAAGAGTTCAACACGAAAATCGGAAGGGTTGGAGAAAGACGGAAAACGAAGGATCCGGCGAAGTTTCTACAATACTCTTTAAAAGCTGCTCATTTGAGCCCTTCTAATGAGTAGTAATGGATGAGAATTGTGAAATCTCTAGAGGTGTACTAGAATTGTTTTCCTGGAATCCCAACATTTTCATTCTGGTTATACTAGAATGGCATTAGGGCGATACTAAAATTGTTTTAGCGATGCTATAATTTTCGGAGTGAACTCGGAAGTGTACTGAAATGATTTTGAAGATTGTCCAGAGCGGTTTATCCCTTTCATGTCCAACTTTTTTCTAGTGCAAGTAGGGTTTCGAAACTATTTTTCCTTGATAACGGTGGGCTCAAGAAATACGAAAAGCCTTTTGTCATAAAGATAGGTGCTTTCCTCGCAGTGCTAGAAGCTGCTCAATTTTTACCTTCCAATGCTCAATGCACTTCTCCCAGAATATTTACAACAGTCCAATTGCGTGGAAAACGTAGCAAAAGATAGTCTAAATTGATAAGTTTTATCAGTTTTCAATAATATTGCAACATAACGAAGATATATGAAAAATTCATTTTCCGTCGTCAACTTAAACTGTCTCTGGCAGCACTGAATGAATCTTCCAATATGTTCTGGTCTAGTGCTTGGTGCCAAGTCGTGCAGGCGTACTTCGATTTTATCGTCATCCATATACAAAATCTTCGCAGAAAAGTTTTCTGCTTGGGATAAACTTCTAAACGTTATCAATACACAATTTTTAACGTGATGTAACTGTATGTAAGTCACTTCCTCCCTCCAAATTAAGCTCCATCCGTTGGCTCACATCTACGAAACGAAAGAAAGCGTTTCCAACTGCAAAACATTTGCACCACTAACGATTATCGGCTAATGTTATCAGAATCATCAGGAATAATTTTATTTTTTCCAAGCATCTTTAAAAATCTAGCAGAGTTCGTAGTCTCGTAGTTGTTTCACAACGGATGACATGACGTACCATTTGCGACGCCATATAACATTGTCTCAGTTCACTATACTAGGACGAGGAAGAAACCCAATGGCCGAAACATGAAAAGGTGTGTTAAAAAATAAAACAATCGAAAGCATGCCGTAAGATCTAAAAATGAAGTTGTGCGAAATCGTCCGGACGCTAACATGCACATATGTGCATTCCACATACTAATGCATTCACGTTTTTTGCGCGGTTTTTTACGAGGTTTTTTTTATGCGGATTTTCAAATAATCGCGGTTTTTGCAAAAATATTCTAAGTCCTTTTGAATGCAAAGAACTTAGAAGAACTTTGATAGTTTTTCTTCGCTCGGATTTCGCAATTAACATGGTTTTTGCAAAAAAATATTCTACGTCCTTTTGTATGTAAAAGACTTAGAAGATTTTCGGAAAGATGGAAGAGACGTGTCTGGAAGACTCCTTATGGCCCGCACCTCAACAATATGGATATTTTCGGAATGGACTTGATAAGTAGGTGCCAGAAATTGATTTTTGACGCCACTTTAAAATCCAAGATGGCGACTTCCGGTTTCGAGAAATTAGCTATGACCCAATCAATATGGGTGTTTTCGGAATGGTCTTGAAGAGTAGGTGCCAACAATTGATATTTGACGCCATTTTGAAATCCAAGATGGCGACTTCCGGTTTCGAGAAGTTGACTATAACCCAATCAATATGGGTGTTTTCGGAATGGACTTGATAATTAGGTGCCAGAAATTGATTTTTGACGCCTTTTGTAAAATTCAAGATGGCGACTTTGATTGGTTGTCGAATTTCACTAAAACGGAAGTCGCCATCTTGGATTTCAAAAAATGGCGTCAAGCATAAAATTCTGGCACCTAATCGTCAAGACTATTCCGAAAATACCCATGTTGTTGAGGTGCGAGTCATAAGGAGTCCAGATCCGTCTCTTCCATCTTTCCGAAAATCTTCTAATTATTTTGCATTCAAAGGAACTTGTATTTTTTGCAAAAACCGTGTTAATTGCGACATCCGCGCAAAAAAAAATATCTAGTGCATAGTCTTTTCGGATTTTCGAATTAACGCGGTACGTATCCCTCGCGTAAAAAATCTGGTGTAGTTTCAGCTATTTAAATGCATGTGAACTGGGTTTTAATGTCTTACGCTATAGAATCCCAAAACAGCTGCCCAGATAAAGCGTTGCTCAACCTGTGCTTGAAATGGTAGAAGCCTGGTACTAAGGGAGATTACTAGATTGGTTCGTCTCAAGATAAGCATAACTGAGGAACAGTGGAAAATCTACTATTTCAAATTATAGTTCACAGCGTACCTCAGGATTATAAGCATTTCTTCCTGAGTTGTTAGCCTCGATTAGTCTCTGATGTAAAAGTTGTTGGCATTTCATTGTGTGGTTAGTGGTTAAATTGGAAAATTCCAGTTACACATATTACCGAATAGCAGGCGCCAACGCCTGCTTTTCAAATTGAAATAAAATGTGGGAATGTTCAAAAGAATTGCTGAAAAATGCCTACTCTATTACTTCATGGAAGAGGCCCAATTGAAAAATTTGTATTGGTGTTTTTTTAGTCTAAAAAAGAAGGATATTATGCACTAAAATTCTTCCAAAAAAAAGTTTATGGGATCGAATCGAACATATATCATCACCGTCCTATGCAACACTAACTCAGATGTCGCTTCGTCAAAGGGTAATAACCTCCTAATACGAAGAGATTGATTTGCAGGGACAAAGCTGAGAACAATAAAATTCTAATGTCGAAACGTTTAATAATAAATTTTAGCAAATTTTTCCGATTGCTAGACTTACAAATACAAATTTGGAGAAGACACTACTGGTCTGACTAGAAATAGAGGCGTTTCTAGAACAACCGTGCCCAGTGATTTTGAAAAATCTCCTACATTTTTCGAAGCTCCACTGCGGTATGCTGACCAGGGCTTAACCGGCCACTGCAACCTCAATTATCACATGGCAACTATTCAGCGCGCTGAGTCCTTTTCATGTGATCTTTGTGAATCCGACTACGGAACCTCATATCATCGGATATGCAACTGTCCAGCGGTAGCGCAATTGCGATTTCGAGTCTTCGACGACGATAGACGAAACCATGTTTGGACGACTGAAACTCAGAGACATACTAAAGTTTCTTATCCAATGTGATAAAGAACTTTAGGCTTATTCGCAGGCAAGTTGAACTACCTGTGAGTTTAACTTACCGTTGTTTATTTTTGCTGTTGTGCTGTTATTTTCCCTCCCTTCCAATTCTACTTCTCCACACCTCCTTGTCCTTTCCTTCCGCTCTGGAAATGATGAAAACACACGGCAAGGTACAAATCCCCGACTACATACGGGGAACGTGCCATTTAAGCCAATATATTCTGATTCCTGACCGGTCTGATTAGAAATAGAGGATGGGCAGACTTCCCAAATGAACATCGTACACAATGTTCGCTCCGGTTCTGTGCTCATATTAAACCCACATTTTGTGTACGAACTCAAACACGCTATTTCGCACCAAAACACGTGCACATGTTCACCTGCACAACCGAACCCCATGTACGCAGACGGTGTGTGTAGACATAAGTCCGTGGAACCAATTTTCTCTTCCTCACTTTCTTCATCACTAGCGTTGTCTCTTTTCGCCTTGTGCGAATCGTTCTCGTGTACGCACCCGGTGTACGCTCATCAGCCATTGTAATTCTCTCTCACTCACGCGATAAGAAGCTTATCCGATGTCCAACTTTTCCGAGATAAGATCCGTCTCCACAAATAGCGTGAGAATAATTTTCCGGATAAAATTCATTTGATTTTTTCCTTCTAATCGGAGAATCAATAAAAGCGTCAAAATATACTCTTAATTTCAAAGAAAAGCGGCAAAGATAGACTTATTTTTTTGTGTTTTGAAAAAGCGACAGCAAGACAGCGAGCGCAAAAAGGATATCGTGATAAACTCATTCGCTCATTCTCCGGCGGTTTCATTTGTTCGAAGAAATAACACGTTGTATTTATCCAGAGAAGTTGGGTGAGCGCCAATAACTTTTCCTGTGAAAATGTGAGTTTTTATTGTCGCAGTAGCAAATTATTCGGACGCATTTACTCGTATGAGCGATAAATGCAATGCCTGACGTACACAGATGTTTGAACTAGAGTTCGCACATCGTTCGCTTGGGTTCGATGTTCGAGGCGAACCTGTACATCGAGACGAAGCATGTTTGAGGTTGAATGCGTGCACGAAATTTTGCACACAGGTACAAACTTGTCGATGTTCATGGGAAGTCTGCTGATGGGGTTTTTTTCTTGTAACCAATGTAAACATGGCGCAACGAAATAGCAGAGAAAACAAGAGCGAAATAGGCGATAATGGAAAGCGACTGAAATGTTGCGACTGGTTGTTTTTTTAAAGCTGCCCGTGAAAACATAACCTAGGAAAGCAACGATATATTGCAATGATAGGATATGTTCATGATGAATCACATAAAAAATTGAAAATGACTGCTCTTCTGATTTTTGTTATTGTTCTTTAGATCAAAACGTGATTTCGTCCGAAGATAAAAATCGAAAAGAAGCAAACCGAAACATTTTTTGTTTGAGAATTCCTTCCTAAGAGAGAAGTTGTTTTATAACTTCTCTTTTAGGAAGAAATTCTCAATGTTTTATGATCCTGCAATCAACCAACATTGCCTTTTTTCCAAGAAGCCAAACATCTCTTTCAATTATGTTTATACAAAAAATGAACCAGCTACTGAGCAGATTGAAGCCATTAAAAGCTTTTTTGTTCCGTACAGAATGTTTACTTGGTGTAACTTAAAGCATGTAATAGGGAAAAGTTGTTGCAACATTTTGCGACGTACAAAAATCCTCTTCCATATGGCGCCATGTGCATTTTTACCTCCCTGTCCGTGGATATATTGCCGGGATGATAGCCGAAAAATGGAAAAAATGCTATCGATTTTATGGAAAATAAAGAGGAATGAATAATGACCCTCACCGGCGACCGTTATGAACTCGTATGCACATTACATAATCGATCAATATTCCGTCTAGCCATCGGTGACTGTTACAGTGAAATTGAACGACACAGCGTAACCTTGGTGACGGGATGCTTTTTTTTCGTATAATAAATTTGATAAATAGTGGGCTTGGTGCTGGAAAGGGTCCATTGAAATGTTGAGAAAAGAGGTATGTTTGAAACAAAATTGATGATTATATCGGACCTTTTTCAATATTTCTGGGTTTAAATTTAAAATAAAATAGTGAACTCATTTTCCAACTTACAGCACGTGGCTCGTTCTTGCACTGAACCCTACAAATTGCACTTGCGCTCCAGTAACTGCCAGTTTGTTAAAAACATATTCACATTGGCCTCAATTCGTCCCACGACGCGCTTGAAAAGCGGAACGGTGAAGGATTAAACATGTGCCAACTCACCAGAAGCGCAAACACACATATGGCATCACACAGGCACGGCCTGCTACGACCAGCAACCATACTACGGGAGCAGAATTAGAGGTGAAACCTGTCATTTACACACTGCCACCGAGACAGAATCCGACTTTACTTCGCTGATTCGGAGGGTTTCCTCCGCCTTCGGACCCCTTGTACAGGTGGGCTACTGTTAATTCTGTAATTTAAACTTTATCCCAGTAGTAATCCCTGTGCGAGTCAGCTGCTTCATCAAAAATGATTTCAGTGTATTATCGCTTTGCTGGAAAGTGCTTTGAAATAGTTACGTCATACCCTGGTAAGTTAGAAGAAAGTTTATTCATCATTCCGAGTTGAACTATTTTCGGTGGCTCTCTGAACTATTGTTCCGGCGTAAGAATGTTTCTTAGCAAAATGATGATTATTTATAAACTTCCTCGTTAAAAATCTATCGCAATGGCGTTAGTAGCTTCATTGATATTTTTTTTGAAATATTATGAAATACCCAGAGAAAGAATTAGAAACAATTTGAATCTGATCAATCTTAGTTCACTATGAATTTAAGACCCTTTCTCCCTCCTTGAATACGTCACTGTTCCACCAGATTGCATCGCAGCAAACGTAGACTAACCAGTGGCGATTGCCGCAAAGTTTCGAAAAAGGATTATCGCTGTTGTACTGACCAGTTCAGGTACATACTCTGCTTGCCCGATGGTTGTGATGACGATGGCCTACTGTGACCATTGCGTAACCATACGAGAGAACGTGTTCTGGTGAATATTTCATGTGACAAGTGGAATGAATTTTGCATAGCGATGGAATATTTGGAAACCGGGTTTCGGTGGTGGATCGCAGTAAGCGTGTAAAATTTTACGATCAATTAGCACCGGCTACGTTCGGTGGGGCGAGTGCAATTTTGGGAAGGCGACAGCGCGTTGCTAAACACATTGAACTGTTCGACAAATTGCCATTACCGTAACGATAACCGTTTCGGAGGAAAAAGTTTCACCAGGCACACTATCCGTCGTTGGGAGATTATTTGCTCATTTGCTGGTATTACTCGGGTCAACGGGTGGAAAAAAAAGTAACCGTTTTTGTCTTTTGTATCGCACAATGGGCTCAGGAAGAGGATGCCTTTTATGGCCTATAAAATGAATCGAATCAATGGTCGGAGGCTGGCTTCAGGAAGAAAATTGTTGATATTTTACCCTTTGCTGGATTAATATGACTATCTGATTCTTGTCTGTTGTTGCAAGGGTAAACACGAGAAACATGGAAATAGGGCTATTTTGAAGTAAGCCAAAGATTTGTGTTACGGCTTCGTCTCATTAGTATCTGATAGCATCGACTTGGTCACCAGATAAAGGGCGAACACGAAATTATTGCGACACCGAAAATGTCATACCAATTTCCCTATAATGTTTAAAATCAAACCAAAAATTTAGGGTAGTTTTATACATATATTTACTTCAAAAATCAAAAGAAAAGTAATCGATGGAGCCTTGAGTGTAAAATTGAACGCATTTTCGCTTGATGCCCTCCATCAAAGTCTTTACAGTGTCATCCGGTACCAGTTTCTCAGTTTTTTTCCATTTTCTTAACCTGTCCTTCTCGTCTTTGACTGTCTTCTTGCTCTTCCGAAGTTCTCGCTTCATCATTACCCAGTACTGCTCCACCGGGCGCAGCTCCGGACAGTTTGGCGAATTCATGTCCTTTGGAACAAAATGGACAGAATTGGCCTCATACCACTCCAGGACACTTTTAGTGGCATGATGCCAAATCTGGCCAAAATAGCGGAGCTTCGTCGTGCTGCTGCAAGAACGGCAAAAGGCGCTTCTCGCGGCACCCAAATTTGTAGATCTCGCCATTTACTGTGCCCTTTGTCACGAAAGGCTCACTCCTCAGTCCGCAAGAGCAGATGGCCTGCCAAATGAGATATTTGGAGGCGAACTTCGACATTTTCTTCTTCTTAAATTTGTCGTCCACATAGAACTTGCTCTTGCCGGTGAAAAACTCCAACTCCGGAATTTGCTTGAAATCAGCTTTTATATACGTTTCGTCGTCCATCACACAGCAGCCATATTTTGTCAGCATCTTCTCGTAGAGGTTCCGTGCCCGAGTTTTAGCCGCTCCTGGAACCGCTTCATCACTCTGGAGACGGTTGAATGGTGAATGTTCAACATTTTTCCCAACTGCCGGTGCGACAGGTCAGGAAATTTCAGGTGTTTGGAAAGAATTTGTTCTCTCGACTCGCGTTGGTTCACCTCCATTTTCGTTGAATCGAAAAACACGACTTCGAGTTTGACAGCATGTAAACAATACACATCAATGAGAAAGTGTGCAAAATTTGGTTGATTTTTACCCAATGGTAAAAAAGTTATGCCCTGTTGAATGTGTCGCAATAATTTTGTGTTCGCCCTTTAACCGAGCAGTTAGGCACGAGAGAATTGCCGCAAGCACCGAAGTTCTGATAGCCACAAAATCCTTTCCATTGTGAAAAAAAATTGTCAAATAAATAATGTCTGTAATATATGTCCAATCGAGTCTAGAAGCGAAGAGTAATAAAATTCAATATCAGCTTCTTTGTGATAATTAAAGCAGCGGTTCCCAAAAAAAGGATATTTTTTCCGGAAATAAAATTAAGCTGCCATAAAAATGAAACAAGCCCGATCAAAACCAATGAAGATAATGATGATGACAATGATGATGCTACGAGTTAGCCCAGTAACGCCACGAATACACACTGCCAAGGGTTCAGTGTGTAGTAATGAGAAGACCCATCAGCGCTAAATCCTTTTATGGTGCCGTAAAAAGCGAAACTGCGATCCATGAATCAATCAAAACTGATTCATTCGCCGCTGCTTAGCCCGCTGCCTTCTCTGATTCGGTCTAATTTCGTCGATCGTAAAAGTCGAATGAAGCCCCCCAAACAAATAAATATACTGTACCGAACGGCAGTGCAGCCTTTTTTGTAAACGTTCATTTCGTTCGAGTAGGCTATGAAATGTTTGGGTCATTTATAGTCTTCATTGCTTCAGTATCCAAGTGAACGGTTCGATTTTGTAGCCTGCTTGGTTTGAGTCGTGACCACGATTTTATTCGGAATTGGATCTGCTGTCTCTAAAAGTGTGCGAGGTTGTCAAGTGAAAAATATATTCTTCAGTGATCTACTTTAATGAGATGGTCCTCATAAAAAATGGACAAAATTAATTTGACGCATCCATTAATGGGGACACGTCAAAATCTGCTAGTTTTTCTCACTCGAACAACTTTAAAGTTGACCAGCAGTCATCACCGATACGAAACGTTGCCTAACAATCCACGACTGAATTAGCTAGGTCCCTGATACGGGCAACTTACTATTGCGAGCATGTTTCGCCACACCTTCACCTTCCCCCCACGGACAACAGCAACTGTGTTCTTCCGTTCCAGCAAGCTACCGCCGTTTGCGGCTGGCACGTAATCTAAGCAATCCTAGAAAAATAAACACTCACTAGACCAGTTTTTGGTACGTCCAGCCAGGCCCACCCAAACTGACCATTTCGCGCGGAGGTAAGTAGTGACTAGGAAAAAAACTATATCGTCCACTCGCCCCTAAATGGGGTACTTTAGTTAGAACGACGCGAGTACGGAATCATCGAACCGAAACTGCCGCGCGGGCAGTGTTTAATGGCGCTATAATGCCTGCTAAAATGGCATCTGTATGCAGCAGCAGCAACATCATCCACACACAGCAGCAGCAGTAGGCATTGGCAGATTGTCGTCGTTGTCGCTCGCGCGGTTCGCTTTGGTGTTCCGCGTCAGCCTACTGTGCTAATCGGTGTTGGTACCTGCAGCAGGGGCGGATGCTGAACGCAGTGCTGCCAGGTGATGGGATTTTTTTGAGAAGCTTAATTTTTCTCTTCTAGTATTCTGTTCCGTTGTTTGATGAAAGACAAAATATTTTTTCTCAAGAAGCTAGGGTTTTTATCATAAATATTTAAAAATTCGTCCTGTAAAATGGCATTGCTTGGTGAAGAAAATTTATTTATCCTTGCGCAAAAATTTGCCAAATATATTTTTAATACAATCACGTTATCCATATCTACATCGCACACAATGTTCAGTGCACAGTCTGGTTCAGTGCTCATATTAAACCCACACGCGATTTCGTACCTAAACACGTGCACATGTTCGCCTGCACAACCGAACCCCATGTACGCACACGGTGTGCGTACACGTAGCTTCTAGGCACTAGTTTTCTGTTTCTCGCTCTCATCATCACTAGCGGTGACGCTTTTTGCCTTGTGCAAATCGTTCTCGTGTACGCACCCGGTGTACGTACACGGATGTTTGAACTAGAGTTTGTACACCGTTCGATTGGGTTCGATGTTCGAGGTGAACCTGCACATAGAGACGAAGCATGTTTCAGGTTGAACGCGTGCTCGAAATTTTGTACACAGGTACAAAATTGTCGATGGGAAGTCTGACAATCACAATTATATTTTTTTCTTTTGAAGTAAAATACTTTATATTGGGCGACCCGTTTAAACATTTCGAAACTATTTAGTGATAGATTTTGAACGTCACTAAAATTCGTTTTTTTTTAAATTGTCATGCGTTAAACACACGTGCTTTTGAGTTGGCAAATTTAGTAAACAGAATGTTTAAAATTGTAAAAAGACCATGCTGGAGCAGCTTCTCTGAAAGAACATTAATAGAATCTGAGTCAAATGCCAATTCTCTATATCCAAGAAAGTTGATATTTGTTCTTTCCGGACATAGTCTATTTGAATCGTTCGTCCCTTTGCCACAATTTTCTGGAAGATTGCTTCTGATAGTAAATCATGATATCCGATCTAATTATAGAGACGACCCAGGATCATTCATTCAAACAACTTCCGAATACATGACAACATTGTAATCGACCGAGTTGTGATCGGAGGTTGATTTTTCTAGTTTTGTGGTGGCTGTGTCCTTCATTTGCCTCCATTGATGAGGGACAATCCTTCGAGAAACGTCTTTTCGTAGAGTTAGCCAAATTCTACAACAAGTTGAATTAGATTCTGTGTGGCTCCGAAGCTTAATAATATAACAAGGGATCAAATGAGAACTCAACAATCGGTAATGGCGACTCGTTCGAGTAAGAGCACGCGACGCGATTGGATTTCTCTGCTGTCACGGTCTGGACGGAGTCGCTTGACGAAATCGTTTGAACATTCTTCGCCTTCATTGATGTTGTTTCGGTTATGCCAAAGACTGTTCATCGATGTTTCTCTCCCTAACTCATGAACGAACTGGTGGCAGTAACTGCGTTTTTTAGAATCCTATCCTAGAACATCGATTAACTTCGTGACCTCTGTCGATGAATACGATACGAATGATACGATCGCTGCAAGGAGGTATTCTTTAGCAATCTACTGCTTCAAAAATGTTCTCACTGTAGAAAGAAAAGTTATCAAAAAACTTATAGGATCGAAATCGTTGCTTTGGAAACCAAGTCCACGGTGTCAGATAATTGCCTCAGTCCAGCACTTGGTTGAATCTCTGAATGAAATGGTTGAGAGACTACGTTTTTGGTGTTCCAAAAAGCGCCGGGAACTCCTTTGATCTTAAAATTCCTAGACCAGGAACCGTTTTATTCGACTTTGTTACAGTTCATTTTCGTTCTGTTTTTAATGGTCTATTTAGGGAAACGTTTCGGCCTTCAGAGGGAATCTCAGATAAGATCTTCCTCTTACTACAGAATCAGTAGATTCCTTCGTAAGAAATACACTATGCCTGGTCCTGTTTCAAGAGAGCACAATAGGTTGTCATGGTCAGTCACGTAGTCCTCTTTATCATTTCTGCAAAAAAGTGCTTGAAGTGTTCCTTAAGACAACAGAGTTATTCTTCGCACTGATTGTAGTACGCGCGACATGTCGACAGTTCATATTAACTATACCTACAGTCGGAGCACTTTTCAGCAATCCCACTGACCGAATCCCCATGAGTCTTTCCGTCCTTGCCACAATGAACCTTCTTGCAACACTGAGCGGTTCTGCATTTAGCACAGTTTTGGACCCGTGGTAAAGAAAGGCAAACAAGCAGACTAACTTTGTCGAAGAGGACATAATTTGGCAAAGCAGAGCTGGCGGGAATCACCCGATACGAGTCTGAAAGAGGATAGGACTTTATCCCGTGCTGATCGTTTATTCCTAG
Organism: Topomyia yanbarensis; assembly: GCF_030247195.1. Taxonomy (NCBI): domain Eukaryota; kingdom Metazoa; phylum Arthropoda; class Insecta; order Diptera; family Culicidae; genus Topomyia; species Topomyia yanbarensis. The sequence goes on from NC_080670.1 coordinate 217,233,553, forward strand.
CTATCCAAAACCTTCACCAACAGGAGCAGGTGGTCCTTGAAACAAACAACTCCAAGCCGAATCGGTGACTACACCATCAATCTCGACTTGGTGAACGGGTACTTAGACATGGTACCCCTTCGGAAAAACGTTGTCTTCAGCAGTGTCTTAGATTTTTCGTGCTGTTTTTCGAAATCTGGTCCGATCGAGTTCAATTGGTAGGGCTTCAAACAAGGAATCGGAGTCTGACGACGAATGTTGTTCGACGTCCATATCACCATTATCATCGAGAAATACCCTCGATAGTCGTAAAACAAAACATACATATGGGAAAGATTGAGCGATTGTACAGAAATGACTACCAAATGGCAAGAAAGACAACCCACAAGAGAAGAGGTAAGACATATTATTCTCGAGCTGAAAAATGATAAACCGAATTTCGTAACTTCTACAAATCAGATGTGACCGGCAATTTGCTCGAATCCACCATTTCATCAGCATCGAGATAACATAGTGGGTTCGTTCAAACAGTCGGGCACTATCGATTTGTAGAAATTCAAGGGATGGAGATGAATTTAATTCGAACGTGTTTCCCACGTTTCCTATTCAACAAATCGAATCTCTTTCCACGCGCCAAACCTTTAAAAAAATTCGATGGCGAAACATGCAGACTAATTATCTGTTTCTGGATTTTAAAGTAGTGTACGATTCAGTGAAATGAAAGGAACTGTTGAGAATACATTAGAAACTGGCTTTCTGACAAAGCTGATGGTGATTCTTAATTCCGGCAGCCGGATTGTTTGCAACGTTAGATGGATTGAAGCAGGCGCCTGCTGTTCAAAGGAACGGAATCACCACCACGTAATCTCATGCGCTTCTCGACTTCGCGGGCGACATCAAAATCATTGACGTCGATCGCGGAGTAGTGTAAGTGGCATTAGTGTATTTTAGGGAGACTACGAGAATCGGACTGAATATAAATTCTGCCAAGCCAAATTACATGGTAGCTGTTGGAGGAGGAGCGTATTTGTTCACCCTTGAATATATCTTGGAACACTTGTAACGTGTGATAATGATGGAAGTCACAAGGGTAAAAGGCGTGTTTGAACTACATAGTTTGCAGATGCAAATAAAATTTTGCCAACTTATCATGTCATTTCACCCAGAACAGAAGCTAAAAATCACTTCGCTGATTATGGGGTCTCCCATATAAAATTCCACCACGTGCCCAGTGCAGTTCTGATGACACTCAAAAATTAACTGAGGAAGAAGCTTTATTTAGCAGAACAGCATGCAAAATTTCGTCGAACATGACAACGTTAGAATGCTGATCCTCGTTTATATAAACGATGAAACATTCGAAGTTCGACTGCACGATCTGGCTATAAAGCGCACGTTGGAACACAAGCGACGGCTTCTGCTAAGTCGCAAATGGCTTTTCAGTCAATGATTACCAAGAATATCAATTCAATCGTAACTGCATCTAGTACCTCAAAACCAACAGCCAATACCGTCGGTGGAAAAGCTAACGATTAAACTGGAAAAACAATCGGGACCTGCAAGAACAACAAAAACATCCGACCGTAAGGCCCAAAACAACAGCAGAGAACGTAGAAAATGTTTCCTCGTGGCGAAAAAAAATATCGACGTGCAACAGTGACTAGATTCAGATTGCCGGAAATTTACTTTATATATGCTAGGTGTTGTGAACATAAATCAAAATTCATGGTTCAGTCAAGGTAACACCTATGAGTTTCCCTTTACAAAAAAGACTACAGTCAGTCAGGTGTACAAGTAGCCATTTTCCGGAAATGATGCTTAGCAAAGAAAATAATAAAAATATCTTTGGGACACACCCTGAAGTCGATCGTTGTGTGGTGTCGAAAAAGATCGAGCACTCTAGAGATCCACGATCGTTTTTCTTGTAAACATTAATATTTGCTGCATATTATATGATAAATATTAAAACGATCAGATCCACAGTGTAGCTTCAAGGGGATTTAGTAAACCGTTGGATGTGACTTGACTAAGGACAAAGTCACTCATTGGTCCTAGCTTCGCTATAATTATAAGTGAGCCATCAATTCTGCGTACCGCTTTATTGTGTATTCTTTGGTTCATTAAAGATTTTGATATAATGTGTTGGTGTAGACCGTTTATTATCGTGAATAAAACCTCATGCCGCAGCGTTAGAGTGAAAGTCTCCTGGAACATTTCAATCTCGTGTTGGTGAGCACACCATCTATTTCAACTACCGATGCGGGTACGTAGACCCGATACTTCTGCATTAATTTCATTCACGGTCACCCACAATTTTTCTTATCGAACATTTGTTAAATCGACTCCAGCCGAGTATTGTGTTGTCATATCTTGTACTATCGTCATTAAATGGTTTGCCTTTTGCCCAAAGACATACCACGAGAGGATCGGTCGAATTATGTGGATATTTCTTGTATCGGATGGTGTGGGTTTTGTTGGTAATAGCTTTGCAATCAAAGGCGGAAGGGGTCAGATCGATTTCCATCGAAATTGAAGAATTGTTGTTTGTAGAAGATGCCCTCCTCTCCCATTAGCAACCCGTGAAAGCAAGTCCTCGAGAAATCAATGGAATTAATCAAAAAAATATACAGGTGGTAATACTTACTGTGGGGTGTTCGTAGTGCCAACAGTCAGCAAACACGCTATCGCCATCGAACAACAATTGTTTAGTTCCATTGTCAAAGAGGTGGAGCTTCCCCAGAAAACTAGTCTGGCTCTCTTGTAATTGAATTGTACGGACCAATCATGGCGCAGATAACTGCTTTAACAAAATCCATTATTTCCGTTATTTTCAGTGATGATACATTCTACAGAAATAGTTACAAATTTGTTGTAAATATTTCCAATCAAATAAAGCAAAAATCAAATGTTTTGATACAGTACAATAGCACATATTCGCGTTAAAAAAATCGAGTACAATTCCAGCCGAAAAAAACATTTTTGAAACGTTTTGTTAACATTTGTTACACTATTTCAACTCTAATAAAAGTGATGCAATACAGCGGCAAAATTGGCAACACTGACCGTAAATGCGTTACAACCGAACGAGAGTACTTGTCCACCGAAACTGCACTGCGCTGTGTCATGTTCTATTCACGCTTGTTTTGCTACAAAATGTTAGCCGTAATATCCCGGGGGGGTGAATTTTAATTTGTAGCACGTGTTTTGACGGTAATCGTTTGTGAATGGACGACGACTCTTTCGGAACGTGTCCGAGCTAGCTAGTTCATCTAGGTTTCAAATTATTTTCGCTAACAGTGAAGAACGAAAAGCATTACCCACGAAAGTGACTGGTTCCTTTCCACCTTTGCTTGCTATCAATGTCGGCTCTTTTCACAATGACGTTTGCCGCGAGCTGAATAATAATCGATGACGCAACCGACGGGAGTCGGGGGGATTGAAGCAGACATAGAAAAAACTAGCGGACTAAATTGGAATCAAAAGTGGTGAAAGTTATTCTCACCATCCTGTGTGCCCTAACAGCGAATCGTGACCGGAATGGCATTCGTTACGACCCCTCGTACACTAGAGATAGTAGGCTGTGAAAAAGCGACTGAACGAAATCTAGTTGCAGTTTGAGATTTCTCATTTATCATAATGGTAATTTTAGCGTCTACGTGCAAACCCGGGTCCACTCAGCGCCGGAACTGTAAATCTTCTGCGATAAGTGGTACGTGATTCGTTTCCCTTTCATCTTGGATTGGGGGAGGATTTGCACCTAATTCGTTTAGAGTGGATAAATTCGTTCCGTTTTCATCTGTGATTGATCCACTCGAAGGTGAACAATTCGTGCGACCGTTGTCAAATCTACCGTTCAACATAATAATTCATTTCCAAAAAGGTTTCTCTTTGTGCTAGTTCGGTCCTCAAGAGACATTTAATTAAAAATTCTCATTTCACAGACCGCTTGCTCCACTCGGGGCGGGGGTGTAGAAAGAGAACAATACAGATGACCGCTATTATTTTCGTCTGTTGCTATCTTTTAGCCATTTCGAGAAGAATGACAGCTCGCCCGTTTTTGTTTTGTGCTGCCCGAGTTCCAAGGGTCACAAAAGTTTCGAAAAGAATTACCAACAACGGCGATGACCAGCCGGCTATCTCAGTGTTGTGAAAAATTAGCCTTTCCGCTGGTAATGGCGGCGTCCCCGCAGGGAACGATGGGGAGGAGGAATTTCCCTAACGACGTAATTACCTCAGGGTCATCGAAGGAGGCCTCCGGAAAGGGTTCCGGAGATGGTGAATGCCGTAAAATGCCTTTTAATTGTTTGCCTCCGCTGTTGATGCTGTCTTAATTGGGGTCGTCTTTGAATTATGTACTATTGTTTTTCTTTTTAACGATACTTTTAAATGTCTAACGTACACGAATGTCTGTGGTAGGTTCTTTGTAAGTCTTCGGGTCGAACGAAGTAACGTGATTGAATGACTCTGCTGAAAACTTATTCATTAGCTCAAAACTTCGGACGCTTATTAGTATTAACCAGCAAAATCGTGGGACTGAGTTACTCGCGAATAGTCAGTGTTGACAGTAAAAATTCGTTAAAAGCTAAACCCATCAAGTTGGCATAGAATTCTTGCTTCACCACGAAGCAGTTACTTTTTGCTCAAACAACCCAGCGTTTCCATCAAAGCAACGTGGTTTTAATGGGAGAGCCTGTTTGTTGACGTTTTCCAAAGGCAACGAAGTAAGTCAAGATATACGACAAAGCATGAGTTTCCAGTCGAGTAGTACAAACAACATATTCCATATGATTCTGATAGTAAGGAGAAAAAACAGAAACACCCCGGCAGCTGAATTGAACCACTCGTGCCACACGCTTTCACCCCCCACTTGAAGGAACTCAACGTCTGCTTAGAGAGTGAAGTTTCATTGTTCCCGAATGAGCTGTGGCAAGGTGTAAAGTGAAACGAATAGACCTAAAGAGGTGGCAGAACCAACGCTAAACTGTTGCCTGCTGGCAAACTATTTGCGGATATAGAGCAAAGAGATTGTGAAGAGTGAGGGGGGGGGGTGGAAAGCAACTTTGGCTCAGTCGAGAGAAATCGGGTTCATTTTCCACACTTCGTCGCGTTGCTTCATTGTTTACTTTCACCGGTTTCACGATTTCAACCACCGGTGGATGGATTACGGCGAAGAAGGTGGGTATCCTTGTAACATGCAATTAGCTAACGGTAAGGACTAGGTGCTTGTTGAATACCCCTTAGAGTGATTACTTAATTTATTCCGCCTTTAGAGACTTCGCGTGTTTGTCTAATAATTGCTTCAGTTTGCTCTAAATCGGTAAAAAATTGATTATAAGTGACGGGATCAGCGAATCATTGGAACATCATCAATCATCATCAAATATTTTTCTCAAGCGAGACTAAATAATCTTCAAACATTTTGAAGTGAACTGAACTGACAGTAGATTAAAAAATACTTGCTCGGGAGCTGACGTTGCGTGATTTTTCATTTATTTTTTTATTCTTTTTTAAGTGTTTACGTCTGAGTCCTGTGATGTGTCCTGCTCAAGTCACATGTTTCCCAGCATAGATGCGACGGTCTGTTCGATTGCTGGTGTTATCTGCTTTTGATATGACATGGTAGTAGAAGTGGGTCAATTTTTTTTAGCGTTGTTATTGATTGGAAATGCTATTTCTGGGAGTGCTTTCGTTGATAAGAAGCGTGGCGTAGTAATCGCAATAGGTTGTGATTTTCCATGCCTTGGAGCTACAGAATTGACTAATGCCGATTTCGTTTGTGATTTCAAACCGCTCTAGGCTTGCTCTAATGTTGATAAAAGCCATCTAAAATGAATGGCAGTTTCTGGCGAACCTAGAGGGAATCTAACCAAAAAAACGAGATTAGCATAGCGAAAAGCGAATCAAAGCTGCTAGTGGAGGTACTGCATTATCGGAAAGCTACAATTCATAAAAGTAGACGCTTCTTTATGTGTACAAAATTATAAAAAATAGATTAAATAATTCACTCACTTGTAAAACAGCCGAAATGACTACACGAAAATGCTCCTACTTAGCAAATCCCAGCTAGTAACCAATCATGTTCTCCCTATTCCGTTCCAAGGTGGGAAGTTATCTTTTAACAAATTTCACAATGCCTTTTCCATATTTTTTCTCGATAGACTTCAAAAAACTGCTCTTTGAGCCAGCATACGATGGCCTTTGGTATCATTTGATCTGAATAAAGCAGAAATATAAGATTAAAACCGTTTTTTCCATATCCACTACAACCTTTCGAATTGATTGCAGATAAGCGATACTTATTTCTGCCTTGTTGAAACATAGCTGATCGATGACACACGGTCACAAAATTTCCCTTCAACTGTATGCATAATAAGCTAGTAAAAACCTTGGTCTTTCGAAACATACTGATAAATGTATAAAAAGTTTTAGGATTTCGCAGTAATAATCGAAAGAGAAAAAAGAGGGCTCTCATTTGCAGATTGGACCTATTGAAAAAAGTCTTCAAATACACTAGGTCTGTTCCAGTACCAGGAGAAACTGGAAGTACTCCGGAGAAAATCGTTCCTGTACTCTCTTCTTCTCTTTTTTCTTCTTCTGGTAGCAAACCGGAGTAAAAAGGAGCAAAGATTTTTTGCTCCTGTTTACTCCGGAGTGACTTCCGTGTACTGGAACAAACCTACTGTGTTACATAACGGTACTTTCCAAAAGCTCCAGCTCGACCAGAATGACACGCCTTTTGTTTACTCGGTTAATCGGCTGTTCTTTGAAAAATCTGTGAAACGCTGATCAGTCAAGTAAATAAGAGGGGCTCCAAATGTCATCCTAGTCGAGCTGGAGCTAGGAAAGTACCGCTATGTATCGCAGCGTGTACTGCTTCATCGAAAGCACTGATCTACGCAACGCCTGCTGCACTAGCTAGTGAAAAGCTTCACTTGAGAAAAAAATGGCTACTAACCGGTATCGAGGTCGAACAAATGCTGCGCGGAAAAAGCTTTTGCTTCTCCAATCACAATTTTCACTAAAGGTATTAAAATTTTACCTTTGAATTTTCGCTTTTTCCCATTCATTTCTACTTACATTCAAGCGTCTGAACATGGCATAATCAATTATTAAAATGCCCACTGCAGATAGAGCTCGCACTTTCACACAATCAGAACTATTAAGTAAGCAGCGTAATAGCGAATCTACAAGCCCAACACTTTAAAATGATCACTTCCTTGATTTGATTTAAAATCTCTACCAGCGCGTGTTCAATAAATTCAAAAATTAAAAATCACCTCATTTCTAAAGAAAATTGGAAAAAACGGAAACCGTACCGACGCGACGTGCAAATAAAACTCAACTGGTTGGTCAGGGCTGCCATTATGTCAGATTTGGCGTCAAAAGTACTAAACGCCCACAACAAAATGACACATAGGGCGGCGCTGTAGACAAAATAATGTTATCCCAGTAAACGGAAAAACGGCTAGGTGAGTTTTAATACATGCTAGCGAGCGGGAGGCTATATCTTGAGCGTTTTTTCAAAACGTCATATCTGCAATGAGTTACTCTCTTTGTTAACTTTCTCTTCTGTTAATAATTCGGTCACTTTAACATTTATCCCTCAACTCTTTGCATAATATGCTAGTTAAAACCACCGTCTTTCGATCTGTACTGTAAAATAAGTGAAAAGTGTTATAGTGACGCCGTAAAAATCGAAAGAGAAAGTAAACAAAGAGAGTAACTCATTGCAGATATGACGTTTTGAAAAAACGCTCAAGATATGGTGCCACAAAATAGAAAAAAAATAGATGTACTTTTCAAGTGATCTGTTAAAGTTCGTAAGTCAAATACAACACAAAACCACGTTTGACCAATTTAATATACTTTCAAAATATTGATTTATGGTAAAAAAAGCTATTTTTCAGGACCTTTTATACTAAAAAAATTCAATGCGTCATTTTTCCACTGATTAACTATTTTTTGAGTGCTATAAGAAGAAGATGAAATGACCGTTCTTCAACGTTATGCTAGGTTATGTTCTTTGGCTAACCCTCAAAACGGCAAGGGGTCTTGGAGGCCCGGCTAGTTACAGCTCTCTACTTCCTACCTTCCAGTCTCTCTCATTTATAAAGCGAAAAAAGAGGCTTTTGATTGCGTTGAGTCCTAGGATCGATGTTGCTTGAAGTCACCATTTTAGCTTGTCTTTTTGAGGGTTAAAAATGCTATGCGATTGAGGGATAACAGTACGAAAATAACAATTATTTTGCGAATCTTTCATTCAAATGTGAAAATTACCCAACGGTTTTATCACAGATAACAGACGTTTAGGCTCGATTTGAATCGTGTGTAAATACCCGCTGCTGAAATTCCGAATAAATCAGACATCTGAAACATGTTTGGCAAACGTTTGCAGATGGCGCAGTGATCACTACCATACAGTTAGAGTGCAGCTGTCAAACACGTGTAGCAAACAGTTGCGCAGATAGCAATAGTGAAACACGGATTTTCAACGTATATCAATTTGAAAGTTTACACAGGTTTTTGAAGAAATTTTGTTCTAGCCTAAACGTCTGTTATCTGTGGTTTTATTAAGGAGCGTCTTTGTTTTAATAAGAGATTGAAGAAAAAAATTAATTCCGCATTCATCAAGGACGTATTTAACATCAAAATTGGTAGAAAATGGTAAAGTTATTAATTTTGTTTCCAAGCTAGAAATTTGTTCGCCCGATCTTTTAAGAGGACGGTCTCATACAAAATTTAAAAAAAAAAATTTTCGCTTGATTGCGTAAAAATATGTGTATGAAATATGAAGATAAACTTGGAAACAATAACGGAACATCTAATAACCAACCAAAAGTCAGAACTGAATGAGAATAGCAGTCAATGTAATATATCTTTCACTTGAAATAAAAAAAAAAAATGTAAAATTCGGTTAAAATTTCGCTGTAAATAGTTGTGGCATTAGCTCAAGCGAAAGCAAAGATGGTTTTAAACAATTTTCTCTAGTGCGGGCAGAGCGTAGTTGGTAAATCGATTGCCTTGTATCCAACTCACCTAGGTTCAATTCATAACCCGACACATTTTTCTAAAGAAATTTCTCTAACCCGACAAAGAGGTGAATGACACTAAGGTTAAACCACAGATAACAGACATTTAGGCTAGAACAAAAAAAATTCAAAAACCTGTGTAAACTTTCAAATTGATAAGCGTTGGAAATCCGTGTTTCACTATTGCCATCTGCGCAACTGTTTGCTATACGTGTTTGACAGCTGCACTCTAACTGCATTGTATCGATCACTGCGCCATCTACAAACGTTTGCCAAACGTGTTTCAGACGTCTGATTTATTCGGAATCTCAGTAGCGGGTATTTACACACGATTAAAATCGAGCCTAAACGTCTGTTATCTGTGGTTAAACTATAATAAAAAAAATAAATTTTCTCCCTAATGGAGAAAAAAAAGTTTGTACCTAAATAGGCATCTTTAGGGGTGTGCGGGTTAAGGCATATTCTGATGCAGAATAGTACCGTGAGCTAATATCTCAGTCCTTTTTCAATTTTTAGGCCCGAAACTATTGAAAAAAAACATTTTTTAGTTTTGTGTCCTTTTAGGACAATAACACATCCCAACCCATGCGACTTGCACGACTCTATAGGTTGTCTTATCCGACCTACCCAAGGATCTACCTTAGTTTGCATATAAGACTAAGGATCGCAAGCTGCTAGAGGATTGCAAAAGTACCAGATTATGCTGTGTGGGGTGCTGTCCCGGTTAACAATGAGGCGAACGAGATATTTGCAGGTACGCCATTTAGTAGGACAACTGTCAGTTTGTTAGTTGAATTTATTTTTTTTGTAATTTAAAAATCAGAAAAAATAATTAAGGTTTAAGAATGATATGATTGTACTCGTAAGGACACCCACTATCAATACATATGAAAAACTGACACAATTTTTCTAAATTAAAGATCCCTTTTGTTCTCCGCGCTAAGGAGAAATACCGAAGTAACCATAAGCACAAATTTAAAACTCTAGATTGACTATAAGTTAGCTTTTACATTGCTAAAAAGCCGTATACAATTATTTTAAATTAACCACCGTTCATGCAATGGATTGGTCTCCCAATAAGACTTGATCAATCATTATTCATCATCATTGATCTCTTTCAACTAACCTTTGTATAAAGGGTCAAAAAGGAGTAAAGTGAACTTCTGTAAAGTGTGCGCGAGAACAAAAACACATGCCGAAAAAAAAACTTTGCAGTCCCGCCCGATCCATGCTAATCCACCTACAACCCACAGATGAAGCAAATAACTCCCTACTTCGTCTGACTACCATGACTTAAATATTTAATGTTATATTCTCATAGCTACCAATAATAATGTTACGTAATAAATAAGATGTAGTAATGAATTGTATAAACAGTAATGCGTCGCTTCGCTAGTACTGATAAAAGGATCATTCTACCATCTCATTGTTTTGTTGCAATTTCCTGCAACCTGCAATATATATGTAATGAACGTAATTCTTCGTTCTGTCAAAGCTATCTAAGAAAAAAATAAGAAATATACTAAAACAAACGTGGCATTTTATAAACAAAACCCAAAAGTGTCCGGGTTGTTAATCCACCTATGGGCGACAAGCATATTAGATTATCAATAAAAATGACCAAAATAATCATCGAAAATAGAAATGTTACAATGCGCCATAAATCCAACGCACCGTGGTCGTTCTGTGCACTGGTTTGCACCCTTGAGAGCAGTATAAAACTGTTTCGTCTCATTGTCAATTCTGCTCAGTTCAAAACCAGTGCCCCCACCGCCCATGTGCATGGCCAACTAAAATGGCATTATATTCTGTTAATAGGGATCTTTAATTTGGAAAAATTGTGCCAGTTTTTCATATGTATTGGTAGCGGGTGTCCTTACGAGTACACTCATATCATTCTTAAGCCTTAATTGTTATTTTATGATTTTTAAATTTAAAAAAACCAAATTAAATTCAACCAGCAAACTGACAGTTCTCCTACTAAATGACGTATCTGCTAATATCTCGTTCGCCTCATTGTTAACCGGGACAGCACCCCACACAGCATGATCTGGTACTTTGTCAATCCGCTAGCAGCCTGCCATCCCAAGTTTAATCTGCAAACTATGGTAGATCTGATAAGGCAACCTATAGAGTCGTGCAAGTCTCGTGGGTTTGGATGTGTTATTGTCCTAAAAGGAAACAAACTAAAAAATGTTTTTTTCAATAGTTTCGGGCCAAAAAATTGAAAAAGGACTGAGATATTAACTCACGGTACCAATCTGCATCAGAATATGCTTTAACCCGCACACCCCTAAAGATCCCTATTGTGTGCGAGCCAGCGCCTCGCATTGAAACTAGTTTTGCCACCTCCAAATCAAACTATAACATCTATACAAAGTCTATAAGAATCCTATTGGAATTTTCTCACCCGCTTCGTAATGTACATATTCTACAAAGGCTCGATACACTATGCCAAATATACCACATATGTCATATAGGATGTGTAGTGGTATTATCGCGAATGATATTTAAAAGCGCATGCACATGCCACGTCCTTTTTCGTCGCTTCCTTTTTACTATGTAAGTGTTGCTTTTCTTCTTTAGTGCACTGTTGAAACATGAACTAACATGAATTTCATGTAAGTTTGATGAATTATTGAAAGTTCAGAAACAAAATTAGCCTAACAGATGAAAATGAAATTACAAGTGAAATAAATGTTCGAAAAATTTTCACCCGTCAGTTTTTAAAATCTCGAGGAAGCTTTCCAACCTAAAAAGCGCATCTTTACATTTTGGTAATCTCGAAGTAATTATGGAAAATGAGCTCTTCAAAAATAGTAAGAGATTTGGTGTCTTCAGCAAAGTTAATTATAATAGAGTGATGAATGAATTCAGAATTTCAAATCACTCCTTAATAAACCAAACAATCAATCCATCAGTTGTTTATAATGTCATTTTAAACAATTTGTTGAAGACATGAAGGCTACATGAATGCACTATATCGAGATATAAAATTTTTATTTTATTTTATTTTTATTTAACAGATTTTCTTATAGACAGTTCTTTTCAATATTTATTTTTTATTGTAAGATTCAAAGACCTTGTATTGAAAGTGAATTATATTGTTTATACACTGCAGATGAGATTTATCAAAGCCAGTAATATAAGAATAACCTGTTGTAAAAATTTCCAATCACATTTAGTCTAATATACTTCGATATTCTAAACACACGAAGTATCCATGCTAGGGGCAGATCACTCTATGAATGTATAACAAATTTGCATAAAATTGAAAAAAATGCATTTAATTTCCATTTATGCATCAGCTTTGCACTGCCCCGCAGAAAAATTTGTTTAACAAACTTCCTACGCTGATCTACTTTATTCGACGTTTTGTTAAATGTAGGGCTAGTTTTTCTGTAGAGTTTTGACGTCTTACACGCAACGCAAACAACATTGCACGCGACGCAAAATACATTATGAATTTCTATTTTATTGGAAATAAATGCATCTAATTTCGCTGATTTCGTATCCATGTCTTTAACAAAATTAGTTGTGAAATATCCTCAACAAAGTTTTTTTTTCATTTTGATTACAGAGGCGTAACCTTAGGGTCGGCTTTTTTCAGGTTAGAGGTGAGCTGCGTACAAGGCAATTGACTGACCAACTAAGCTATGACCGCTTTATTCACTAAAGTTGTTTAAAAAAGCATTTTCGTAAACTTTGCTGAAGGCATTAAATCTCGAACTCAATTTGTTTGAAGAGTAAATTTTTTATAATTACTATTATTTATTTTATGATGTGCTGCTTTACTTTGTCATATTTTTCAAAGATTCTAAACATCCAAAGTTGACAGTTTCGAAATATTGTGATGGTGCCAGTAAAAAATGTTTTCGAGAATTAATTTTACTTTTCTTCACTATTAAATCATAAGAAACTCCAAAACGAGCCCTCGTATACAAAAATTTATTATACCATTCAGTTCAACACTCAAATATACACCGTTAAGAGCCACTAACTTGAAATATTTTTAAAGTTTTGTTATTTTCAATCCTGCTTAGCGGCTATTTATATAAATTGATAATATAAAAAACGTCATTTTTCATAATATTCCTTCTACTTTCCAAAATATTATTGCCGTTGTTTATCACACTGAGATTTGCCTCAACTCTACGCATTCTCAAAAAGATACATTTTTAGAAAATATTGAATTGCATGCAATTTTTCGGTGAGCAAGTTTATGTTTATAAACATCAAACTGCGCTTCCCATTCAAAGTATTGTCCCTAATCCATATCTCGGAGTATCTCTTCAAAAAAGAGTTCATGATAATTTGACCTCGGCGAATAGATCAGTTACAAAATCCAATGCCCACAATTTTACGTTGTTTGAAGTTTTGATCAGTACACTGTTTGGCAAAGAGGCAAAACTGTGTTTGCTGAAATATTTGTACAGCCGGTACACAATAGTACAAATTTATATCATGAATATATTCGAAAAAATATATCAAATCATTTGCAAAAAATATTGCTCAAATCAAACAATTCCAAATAGAAACGAACATCCTTAATGTGAAATCACTGAGAACTGACACACAAGTAAAGTTTTCAACTTGTGTAAGAAATTAAACTGTCGCTTTGAAATGACAACAGCAAGTAGCAACTTGCCGCTGGTCGGCGCTTCAATCGGTCAGCAATCGCTATACGGGACTTGTATGCAAACTTGGATACAATGGTGACTCACGCATGCGAACTTGTATGCGATGGTGATTTTCAACGTATTTTCTTTTAAATGTTTACACAGGTTTTTCGGGAAAGTTTGTTCTAGCTTATATGTCTGTTCTCTGTGGTGAAGTGTCGTATCGCTCACCATGGCGCCATCTGCACGTCGACGCAGGTTTCGATTTCCCAATAGCGCTTCATCCATCAGTCGCAGTGCGTGTGTCTTTTCCGTCTTTTCACATCGATCTGGTCTCTGCGTGAATTTACAGTTATTTTCCGGGAAGTGCTTGGCCTGGCTTTTGAATTCAAAGTTTGGTGCATATACTAATTCGATATTAAATTTTGACGTGTATAATATTGTAATACAGTCAGAAGTTGTTAATTGGAGATATGAAAAAAATGTGATAATATTACCGTTTATATTGTATGTGCTATGAAGATATGAGCAGTCAGTTTATGGCACGAGTTTTTGCAGCGTATCGAAGAAGTGAAAAATATGTCTCGCTTTGTTTCGTGAAAAAATAGTGTTTAAACAAGGGTTTAAATTACCTCAGTGCCTAATCAAAATTAAAAGGCGGATACAATATTGATGTGTCCGAAAATATCAGCGGAATATTTCGCTTGTTATAGGTGAGTGTTTTTTAATCATCGCGTTTTTAAGGACGGATAAAACTTCCTTTGAAGCTGCTTTCAATCCGTAAATACTAGTGTGTTTTAAAGTTTCAGATCATGGAAAAATGGCACTGTGTTGTTTTTGCTTTTTCGAATGATTTTACGGGAATAAATGTTGTCCTACTGAACCTGAAATTGACAGCAATGCAAAACTATTGACAAAAAGCAAAAAATATGAATATCTTCCACCAGAAGCAGCATCACCCGCTACGGGAAATTCCGTTTTACACCGACAGAAATCGGAGGAGACGACGGAAATCAGCTAAAAGGCTCGCCTTTGCCCTTTGTTCAGTATGCCAAACCACGCGTCCAGCTCCAGACCAGACAGACCTTTGTGGTAACCGGAACATCGGAATGTGATAATGAACGCAAATCGCATCCCACTGCCCCACGGCAGCTAGCTCAGTTGGCCATGATGATTCGATTGTGCAGGTCACCCTCTGTCTGTCTGGTGGTGGTTTGCGGTATAGCAGATTATCCCCCACCCGCTGTAAGTCGGCTTCGGTTCCGTCGGTACCCTTCATTGTAGGTGTCAGAGGAGAGAAGCGGAGAAAATTCCAGGGAACGTGACAATTGTGTTATTTCAGTGGTGTTGACTCGGTGTTCCGGGGACGGGAAATGAAATCTGCTATTTTTATCGGTGATATCTTCGATACGATGCTGACGATGGGAAGGAACCTTTAAGCTGTTTTCACAATCACCATAATCGGACGGGGTGGTGGTGGTGGTTGGTGGTGCTTATTCAGCAATTACCTGTGGGGGCTTACGACAACAATAAGTAGATTTCCATAAATGCAAACTTGCTAATGAGGCTATAGTTAATCGTGTGGGGTAAACAGATTATATTATCTTTTGATTGCATAGTCGTAATCGAAGTAGGTATTGCCGGCGGTAAAATTGCTACTTGTCACGCATGACAGCCACATGGGCACGGTTTGACATTAGGGTCATTAAAGCTTTGAGAGATAGTCACAGCATGGTGTTGGTTGCAGAATTTGCTGGATAATTTGTATCAAATGAACAAAGTTCTCGTCCCAGAACTAATCACAAACACATTGGTGATGGGTTGAATTTGGCAACAGCTGTTCCAATTTTGTAAACTCGTTTCAAAACGATCCGAGCGCTTAATATTTAAAATTTCAACAAATCACAGCTTGCTGTGATTGCGTCCGTCGATACGTCGAAGAAGTTTTGTTAAATTATTAACTTCACGGTTTCATTTTTTTTTTGAAAACACGTTTGCGGCGAACGATGAAACTGTCAAACTCTTCTCGTTGGGAAATTAATTGAATTTTGCGGTTCAGTTCGAGCGTTCCAAGGCAATAAAGTGAAATAGTGAAAGTTTCTCCCGTGACAGTTCAGTGATTAACGGATCAGCGTGGGATTGATGTATAGCGATGCGAGAAGACTTGTGTTGGGTTGTTGTCATTACATGAGATAATTTTCGTATTAAGTATAGTCGAAGGATGGGTGCTCTACTTGTTTGGCTGAGTGGTAGCGGGAAACAATCTGAATTTGAAAACTGGAAGAGACGATAAGCAAGTTTTTAGTAAAACAATTCGAAGATGTCTGAGTAAAAATAGGCAATCCAGGCTTTGAATGTGATTTCACCAAACTTTCTGCAAATTTCTTCAGCCTGTAATTGTACAGAAGCATTATAAAAAAGTCGAAACATCTCTTCTAAATAAATTTAATCGTTCAACTCTGAAAAGCATGCACCATTTACCAACCGCTTAGCAAAACATTTAGCATCCTTTAAAATGGAAACTCTTTTGACGATTTCATTAATTTCTATTCCATAGAAAACATCATCCATTAATACTACACAGAAGCAGCTCTGCAATACTGAAAAAACCACTTCATTAGATTTGTTTCACTGCCACGGTGCACGGTCGCCATTGAACTGTGCAGCACACCAGTTCATTAGAGCGCGTAATCACCCACGTGCAGTGAATGCTTCAGCTGCTGCTGCTACTACTTCGCCCAACCTGCTTCGATTCGCGTCAGATCAACTGGAGCTAACGATACACACACACACACACACACACATTTCCCACAACCCCGACTTTTCAGGTATAAACACACGAAAGGAACAAAAGTTTTATCTTCTCCCATCCAAGAGTGCGGTGGGCGCGCGGTTTGTTTGGTGCAATTTAGTCTGCAAACCGCCAGGGTACCTACTATACCTAGGCAGTCGTCGTGGCTTGCTGTTTTATTTCTTTTTCCGAAAAGCGGCGGAGAAAATTAAACTCTTTGAAGGAAAAGTTTCGCGTCCTATAGTAATGGCGGTGGTAGCTATTCGCCTGGCAGTACTTTCGTTACTTTTCTCGTACAAATGGCTTGTAGAAGGGCGGTGAATAGGGTGACACAAATGTGGGTGGACAGTCCAATTTTTTGGCTTTTAGTATTCTGCTGGCGGGCAGCTATTAAGCAGACGACGAAAAAAAAAAACGGAGCAATAAATGCTCAAAAGTGAACCGTTGGTAGTTGGTAACCTCGCACAAATCTAGTGGGACAGAGAACATGATAAAGTTGGATAGCGAAGCTACCGTGGCAAATATGCTCATTTATTTTATTTCTTTCGGTTTTCGAAAGACGGCGGGGGCGGTGGGGGTAAACTTTTTTGCTGTAGCCCACAGAGGGAGGGAGAGAGAAAGTTTCGTCTTTTAGTGTAGTTTCACTTATTTAATTTTCTGCTCTCTTTCGCTAATGCAGGTGATATTCGTAATTTCGGCACGTAAATGGAGTTGTTTGTGGTGGTTTGGTTAGCAAAGGGCACCCTCGTTTTGCTGGCTGGTGGTGGTTGGCGAAACTTTCTACGTCAGAATGTGCACTCGTCGGAAATGGGATTTTATTGAGCGAAAATGCTAGTGCTGACTATTGAGGGAAAGTAAATGGGGAATCGCAGCAAGTCATGATCGGTGATGCTAAGTTATACTGTCAGTGTTTATTCGGAAATTATTTGTATTTGCAAATCAGGAATTTTCGCTTCGGCTTCTTCTCATTGGTATCTGCCAGAATCGCCTTGGTCGCTAGATAGTTGTGTTGCTTGTCGAAATTGTCGCGAGAAATCGAAGATTTTCTTTTCAATATTCCCATCATCGGACCTGTGTGCCCCCACAAAAAACTCGCGCGCGCTTCGCCATCTGCACGTGGGTAGCGAAAAGTATTTCCCACATTACAACTTGGCGTCTAGTCAGACGAAAACAGAATGCCGGACCTAGGACGGGTAGAAGGTAACTATGAGGGGTATTTGCAAATCATGGAAAATTGTCTGCAGCGGCCATTATGTATCTGTTTTCCATCGAAATTGTATACCTGATATGCAACGATCCGGAATAGATCTGTTGTCCCGTTTCAGCAAGAACTTGTACTGGCTATGTGACGATTGTGCTTGCTGTTTGAACAAGTAGATACAGGAATCCGCGTTTGCTGCTCTCACCGTAGACAACTAAGTTAGGCGAGGCTCTAGACAATTTAAACGTAGTAATTCTGGAGGCTCGGGAGCGCAAGGGGGGCTGTTTGTCAAGCATCTACCCACTCCCAAACAAAGTCGTGACAATAATGCAAAAATTCACGCCACTGCAACTGCTGTCTGTGGTATTCCAGCAATTCAGAAGGAAATCAGTCTATATCCGAGCCATACAGTAGAGGAAATTGTTGCTATGGCCCAAGAAAGCCTCGGAATCAGCGACACACCCAAAACAATTTTGTTGGTCAAAAAGGATACCGGTTTCACGTTTCGTTGCTTTCCAGGTTGAGCTTCCGAGCGAACTAAAGGACGTTGCACTCAAAGCGTCTACTTGGCCAACTGTAGTACTCGTTCGAGGATTTAATTTTGATCAGCCAAAACAGGATACCGAGATGCACGGCCGCTTGTATTATGGAAGCCCTCGAACCCCTCGTCACAGTCCAGCTACTGGAACCAACGTTCATCAGTCGTCCCGGTTATGTTTGCGAGAGTGGAGAAAGGGTCTTCCAAGCTTCCTACTGCGGCACCGTTAATTGCTTCGTATCAGCACCAGATTCCGTTTTTTTTTCCTGCCAGTAACCCACAGTTGTTTACGAGAGGTACCTAGCCTAGCTGCATTGCGTAAACATCGCACGAAATCTCGTCTCTTCGGTCACCGAGACGCATATGCCCTTAGTTCCCCCATCACAATCGAGTCCTTACAGCCAACGACCAGCAGCCGTTCCGGTCCTGTGGTGGAGTTGGGACGAGAAGTATCCCGCAAATCTACAGTAGGTAATGCAGCTGTGGGCTCTTCCCTGCCTCAAAGCCCTTCGATTTCCAGCTTTGGTTAACTATGGGATACGTTGCATCGCGTTAGCTACATTTAAGGTGGCAGTCCAGGTAGGTAGCGCGAGCCCGGTAAGGTAGTCTATCGATACACCCAAAATGCTGGATTTGCGGCAAACGATGACCGAAAATCGAAGAACGCGAGTTCAGAGCATGGACCCCATTGTGAACACTTCGTTCAGGTGCCACATCTACGAGCCAGCGGTGGTGAAAGAGCAGACCATGGTGTTGATTTCATAGTGATCGGGAAGCAGATGAAGCGAGTTATTCGGTGAAAGCCGATAAACGACCGAATCTGTGTGTTAAGAATTAAGGGCAAGTTCTTCTACTACAGCTTCATCAGTATTTATGCAGCAACTAACGACAGTCCCGATGAAATGTAGGACGCGTTCTATGAGAGCTTAGATAAAGCCTACGGAGATTGCCCAAGACACGATGTGAAAACAGTCATCGGAGATTCTAGCGCACAGGTTGGGAGGTAGCAGTTTATTCATTCAATTGGTACGCAGAGCCTTCATTCGCTATCAATGATAATGGCCCGCGGCTTGTAACTTTCGCTGCTGCTAAGGGATGACAATTAGTAGTAGCGATTTTATTTACACCTGGAGACTCATGTGGCAGTCCTTTCTCCCAAATAGACCACGTACTGGTAGATGGACGGCATTTCTCCGACGCTATTGATGTGAGGACCCTCAGAAGCCCAAACGTCGATTGGGATCATTATCTCGTAGTAGCAAAGATTCGTGCACGAGCGTCACGAGTCCAAGAAATAACAGAATAATGCGATTCGTTATCCAACGTCTTTCAGCTGAAGGTGTAGCAACAGAGTATCGCCAGAAACGGGATGAGCGGATAGATGAGACCAATGTAACTGGCAATGTCAACAGCATGTGGGAGGCCGTCTGCGAAGCCGTGACTATAACGGCGCGAGAACTGATAGGTACAGCTCAGCGGCTCCGACGAAGCGGTAGGTTCGATGAAGAGTGTCATAGAGTAAAGAACGAGAATGCTACCAGAAGCCGGATGCTAGTGGCTGGTACACGCCTCCAAAGAGAGCGGTGCGGGGAAGCAAGAAGTGCAGAGAGTCGAATTCACCGCGAAAGGAAAAGGCAGCACGAAGAAAGTGTGATTGCTGAAGTGCAAGAAAGCAATGATATGCGGAAATTTTATGCAATTGTCAACGGTGCGCGGCATAAATCAGCGCCTGTGCCCATTACGTGAAATAACCGAGAGGGAAATTTGCTGACAAAACAATAGTGGCTGCCAGGTGGAAGGAGCATTTTGAGGTTTTGTTGAATAGCGGAAGAGAACGTGTATCTAGGAACAGGATTACATTGAAAATGACGGACAAGCTGTGGATCCACCAACACTAGAGCTTAAGAACGTTATACGTGAGCTGAAAACCGCTGGAAAGGACGAGATCCCGGTTGAACTTCTCAAACACGGTAGTGAGCAGCTGCACCAAATAATCCACCACATTATTCTAAGAATATGGACGGACGAAGAACTGCCTGCTAGTTGGCCGGATGGACTTATTTGCCCCATTTACAAGATAGGGCACAGACTGGAGTGCGCTAATTACAGAGGGATATCTCCTGAACTCGGCGTACAAAGTACTGTCGCGTGTCCTGTTTAGTAGACTAAGACCGCTTGAGGAGTCCTTAGTCGGCGAATATCGGGTTGGGTTTCGTGAGGGCCGATGTTCAGCCTGCGGATGATTCTATACAAATTCCGGGAGTACAACTTGCAGACCCTCAATCTGTCCATTGATTTTATGGCGGCGTACGACTCAGTGAACTGAAATAAGCTGTGGCAGATTATGTCAGAACATGATTTTCCGGTGAAACTGATTAGACTGATACGTGCGACGTTGGATGGTTCAAAATCAGGTATTCGGATTGCAGATGAGTTCTCAACCTCATTTGTGACTTTAGATGGACTGAAGCAAGGCGATGCACTCTAAATTTGCTGTTCAATATTGCTCTTGAAGGAGCTATCAGGAGAGCTGGCGTGCAAAGGAACGGAAGTGTAGAAGAAGAGGCCTTCGTGCATTTTAAGAGGGACACAGCGAGGATAGGCTTAGTCATCAACTCAACCAAGTCAAAGTACCTGGTCGCAGGTTAAGAGAGAGGTGTTGGTTCCGAGGTAATGCTTGATGGTGACGTGTTTGAAGTGGTCGAAGAACTCGTTTATCTTGGTACACTTGTGACTTGCAACAACGATGTTTCACGTGAGGTAAAAAGGCGTATTGCAGCTGCCAACAGGTCTTTCACGATCTACGTAACCAGTTTAGGTCCCGCAACCTGCAAGCGTCAACAAAATTTGCCACATGCAAGACACTGATCCTTTCTGTTGCTCTTTAAGACCACGAAGCGTGGACGTTGAGGGAGTCAGATAGAAGAGCATTCGGAGTCTTCGAGCGTAAAGTACTGAGGACAATACTCGGCGGGATATGCGAAAATGGAGTGTGGCGCAGTCGCATGAATCATGAGTTGTACCAAATATACAAAACTGCGTATATTGTTAAATTGATAAAATACGGCAGACTGCAATGGGCTGGTCATGTGGTACGAATGTTGGAAGAAAGAATTGCGAAAACAATATTCAGCAGAGAGCCTGGAAGAGCACGCCGACTTCGTAGGAGGCCACGAACACGGTGGCTATACGCAGTGGAAGAGGACCTGAGATCCCTGAACGTGCGGAGGACCTGGAAGGACGCCGTCCAAGACCGATAAAGATGGAGCTCTACGATACGCCCGGTATTGGCGAGATGACGCTGTAGTCAAGTTGAAGAATATCACCTTGCCGTCTCCGATAAGAGTTTAGACATCATCGTGTTCTTCGAAGCGTGGTTGAGCAATGACACGCTTTCTAATCAGGTGTCCGGTACTGGATATGAGGATTTTCGTTGCGACCGGAACCATAGAAATAGTCGGAAAATCTACTGGAAACTAACCTGTTATGCCTAACATCCACCAAAACAGAGAGTGGAACGTCGCGCTCAAACCGATGTTAACAGAGCCCTATCTGCCGCGTTTGACAAAGTGATCCATGATATAACAACCGCTAAAATGGAAAGATATGAAATCAACGGTAGTTTGTTGTTTCGATCCTATCTTTCAGTTCGAAAAATAGTGATTGTCATTGGAGATTGTCAGGCACCCACATTTATTTCTTCGTCAGGAGTACTCCAGGGAAGTTACTTGGGACCGTTGATGTTTCTGCTTTACTTCAACGACGCTCATCTAGTTCTGTAGATTCCACGCCTATCCTTCGTAGACGACGTTTCTTCTCATCTGCTCTACTGAAGATAGTGGAAGATTACTCCAATAACAGTTTGAAACCTTCGCTGATTGGTGTAGCTAGAATCGCATGTGTGCAAATCCGAAGAAGTGCTCGGTGATCTAATTGCCACAAAAAAGCCCCGGTTCGTTTTAACTACCGTCCACTGGATACAGAAATGGAACGCGTTAGTCACGTGAAGGCTCTAGGATTCGCAACCTTCGTTTAAACAGCACGTCTCCTATACAGCTAGCAAAGCATCCCGAACGCTGGGATGCACCTTCAGGATAGCCAAAAATTTTTCGGATATGTATTGTCTCAAATTGCCATACTGCTCTTTGTCGCAGACAATCCTGGAGTATTGCTGGAGCTGAAACTACAATAACGGTGTTGAGAGAATTGAGTCCGTGCAGCGACGCTTTTTACGTGTTGCGCATCGTAGATTGCTATGAAGACAGATTGGGTCTCCGTTTTTTAGTGCTAGCATCAATCTGGCGCTAGCTTAGTCCTGTCACTAAGTTAGTGTCGGATTCGGATGAGACGAAGTCGAAACGCAAATTCCATAACAAATTTATGCCCACCTGCCCAGTTACAAGCGCCGGTGTCAGTTGATTCATTTGGAGCCCCTGCTTGCTCGAAGGAATACAGCAAGGGCTTTGTTCGTTGCTGATACTCTGCGAGGTCATCTGGATTGCCCAGCTATCTTGGAACAGATTAACATAAACAACACATGCATGGAGCCATAACTGGCCTACAAAGGATCTTCAACTTTGTCGCTTCCGTTTTCGGCTTTAATATAACTCGTCAAACTCTGCGTCGACCATTTTCCAGAACATTTAAGTAGATTTGTTAACTTCAGTTGATTCCTTTATTTTCTGTTATATCATTGTCTTTTTGACTTCATTGTAATCATTATTTTAGCAAACATTTTGTAACAATTTGACTGCCATTTGACTATTTTCTAGTATCTGAGCCGCCCGAGCAAATACGCATGGGTTCAAATGGGGCATGTGGCCCTTGAAAAGACCTTAAACATGGTCCTTGACAAAATTTACAACCATCAAGACACCATAAAATGGACTCAATAACCCATAAAAACACCAACATATGGTGTTTTATATGGGATCTACCGGACAATGGTGATGGTGTTTTCATGGTTTGAACCCATGTCAAACCCCATGACCATAGGGGAATTATGGGCTTTTCGTTTGCTCGGGCGTGCACCAAAAATTAAGTATAAGATTCACGGTCCGGGCGCGATCATCCAACAACACGCGAATATGCGAAAAGACACACGGTCATAAAATAGAATTTCTACACGCGAAGTTACATACACGTTAGTACAAACGCTCGATCCCTTCACGATGATATACTCTCTTGCGAAATCCGTTCGCCCGCACATATCGTAACATTCACAATCACAGCCCGCTGCAATTGGCCTTAAACAGTGTTTTAGTGGGTGACATTACCCGTCCCGTCTGCAATTGTGGTGAGTGATTCTGAGAGGGAGCCTTTCGGAGAATCTAGCTCTACAGCTCCAGTAGGGCAACTCTCGAAAAAATGTCTGTTAGTGGTAAGTTTAGAATTAAGACACTATTGTGGCTTTGAAATGCTTGTTGGTGTACACAAGACAAATACAAATATAAAAAACCTTATCGGAAACGAGAACAATAAGTGTAGATAATTTGTCAAGCCATTTGTTCGTTTCCAAAGACACTAAAAGATGCTCATTGCTTCCATTTTGACATTGTCATCACTCTTCTGGAAAACAGAGAAACCAATTTACAACAATTGTGTAGTTCTCCTCCAGAAGATTTCCATTCGCTGATCTTTCATTAACTAGAAAGCCAGAGCATTCTTCTCCTACTCACAGAATTTCCACCGACAACTCCAACCGGTCATCGATATTCTCCGCATCAATAAGCAAACGATCAAAGTAGTCCATGCCCATTCCCTTACTACAGCAGGGCTGCCTTTCCTTTTATCCCATCGACCGGCCGGCCCGGAGAGAAGCTTAGCATCATCATTGCGGGACAGTTGTTGTATTGTTTAGCGCAGACAAAGAAAACAGCTCGGTTACGGTTCGGCCCTGGCAACGACTGCTCCGTGCTGCATCAGACCGAGTGTGACGTGATCGACATGCAAAGCGGTATGCATTCAAGAAGCGATAGTAGGCCATGATGACCCTGTGTGCTTGTATTATAGGTAGCAGCAAGCAACCTGGTCCCGAGTGAATGGCTAAGAAGGAATTTCCTTTGAACAGTTATGATGCGATTTTGATTGGATTTCTTTGTTTGCCTGAGAGTTAGGGATTTGTAGTTGCTTTGTTGACTTTCGATTGAAAGGGTTGCCTTTTTCCAATCAATTAACTGTGCACCTGGATTGAAAGCTGAATGGGAAAGGTCAAGCTTTGGAGCTTCTTTCGAAGCATCCTAGGACAATTTCTAAGCGAATTCTCGGATCTCATTAAAATTCAACTAGTTCGAACTAGGGTGCAGTTGCCCCGCATCTGACATTTACACAAGAATAACATCCAGGTCAGGCCAAGAGAGCAGCTGCCGGTGAAGTGTTATTTCCTATGCAATCCACGTAGGTACCGTCGCCTTGTTTACGGTCTTAAGCGCAAATTGATTCCCAGAACCGGTTCTCTGGGCTTTGTTTGCGTTCTTTTTATTGTTAACCATGCTAAAAGGTAATTTTTTTCCCGTCACACCATTCACCCACACCGGAAACAAGTAACTGAACTGCTAAAGATAAGTTTTAGTTGGTTAGTTTTCAAACTTTGGTCAGTGCAAGTCCAGTCGGGATACGTATTTTCACAATGACATCAACTATTCCAAAGACAATTTAATTAACACTGCTGGGTGGATGATCGAACATTCCAGCACTCTCATCAGCTAAACACTCAAGGCTATTGGAAAGTCTGAATTGTATTTATCTTCCAAGCGTTGTTGAGACAGCCGCTGGCGGGTGTTTGCCAATCGTAAGAACAATTCAATTTCGAAAATTAACTCATAGTAGGCATAGCTGGTTGCCCAAAGCAACGTAGACTCTGATTCCAGCAAAGTGCAACTAATTCCCATCGCATGGCTCTGCTAGGTAAGTATACGAACTGTTTGTTGCCCTTAACTCAAACGCAAATTTCCGGAACGGAATGCAACGCTTCTTGTATCTACTCTCTCTCTCTGCATGCATGCCGGTAGGTTCTTCAAAGAAACCGCCCGTGGTAGAGGAGAACTGCACGGTGCGGCGATTCGCGAGTGAGTTCCGTTTCTGCCCGGGTAAATTCTCATTCTGTCAGATCAGAGGTATGTATGGGGGAAAGGCATAACGACTTCATAGGTAGGTTACTGCGATGCATCCTTTTGACGGAAGTTGTTTTTCCTGTTTTCGCAAACGGAGATAGGATTTGCGTGTTAGGTGAGGAACGAGGAAAGGAGTGTGGCTCGATGAGAAGTGTACTGGAATCCTTCACTCACTCACCCACTCACTTGCTTACTTCCTTTGAGGGATGGTTGTTTGCACGTTCGCCTGACGTTTGATGTTACTTTAGAGCAAATGTGAGTAAGCGGGCTACAACAACAAAAAGGTATTCAACAACCGAATGCTGAAATTATGGTGGGATGATTAGTAGAGATGGTCTGGTTCGGGTTATTTAGTCGAATTGGACCTTTATAAGCAAAAAAATTTCGTTCCGGATTTCTCCCAACTTAAAATTTTTGGATCGTTTTTGCGTCCGGCTCAGCAAAAAAAAAAAAATTTAGGTGCGTGAAACCTGATCATCTCTAGTAGTTTCTTAGCGGAATGAAGGATGATGATGATGTGCGGCAAATGACGTGGTTGAACACGATGGCTATGTAGTTGCTGTGTTCAGCTTGAATCGAACCAGGAGTAAGATGGTAGTGAGCTGAAAAATGCTGGTAGAGAAATTGATGGATGCACAATGGCACTATTAAATTCAGGTTTACATTATACATCAAACTTTGGTTTCTTCTCGAATTTTAAAAATAATTTTCTTATAGATGGGACCACTGAACGTGTATTTATTTATAAATTAACTGATATGCTATAGGCACCAGTGAAGCAAGCCTGCGCTTTGTTCAATATCCAGTGCACATACAGTATTGTATGACTGTCTTCGGCAGCGCAGTGAAAGGGGTCTGCCAAAGGAAACAAAAGTGCCCGTGCTACAGGATAACACAATTTCGATTGACTTAGAGAAAACTAGTGTTAGACCAACAGTTCAAGATGTGGAACAACTAGTTACAGTTAAAATGAAGCTTAATCTCGTGGAAGTTACGTACATTCAGCTACACTACTTCAAAAACTGTTTTGATTACGAGTAGTAGTTTAGCACAGGCAGGATACTTCATTTCAAAGAACAACATGCAACACGAGGTCGAATTTAATAAAACCAGAATCAATATTCCCGTGTATATGGAAATTGACATGGTGGGCGTTCGTATCCATGATCTGGCACCGCGTTAAGGAAGATTGCATCATACGAATTATGTCGCAATACGGTGAAGAGGAATCTATTTCGAATGACACGGATAAATCTTTTATCAGTATACACAACGGCGTTCGTATTGCGAGTGACTAAACCAATACCTTCTTAAATGACTATCGAATGCCAATCACCGAAGGCTGGCGTAGCCTATAAGCAAACAACGCTGAGTTAGATTGTTCCAATCTCATTTCTCAGCAGTAGACACCATCACCAGCACGTCCCTCCATCAGAGAACCGTCAGTGTAATAGACCACTTGCGTTTGTTGTTGCCTAACCATATAGCCAGACAAACACTTCTTCTGTAAGGAGAACTACATGTGAGAGTAATATCGCTGAGAGCAAAAATATCTTCACACCATGTAACCATATGTGACCACAGTCGTGTATGACTGGTAACAAGACCAACATGATTACTGTTCCAAAGCCCTGTAAGCTTTATATACCCAGGGTATTGCTTATTATTTAAGGTGTATGCATGATATTTAGAAGGGCCTCAAGGTCGATATTGAAAGTTTGCAGAAAATACCAAATAGAATGTATTTAATTGCAGCCTGTCAAAAAAAAATGTCGAAAAGCTTGTCAATTGAAAAAAGTAAAGAAACGAATTTCTAAAACATATCCGAAATCGCAGTGGTTTACTTTTTACACGCACTCATGTGACCTTTGGTCATATGATGACGACTTCAAAATATCTCAGTCCCGTAAATTTGCAATGCATATTTTAATATTGTGAAGCTACAGTGGTTTGATTTTCAACGGCAAAAATATTATACCGTAGTGATAATATCACGTGTCAAAAGCAATTGCTTGCAATGAATCGGAAAAAAAATTGAAACAGAATTTGAAAGAAATCACAGTACGCTGGCGTTGTTCTGTACTGACAGTCCGCATACGAAAAGGAAATAGAAAATATTGAGAAAATAACAACGATTGGCTTTTGTTTTCTGCATTCACAAAAATAATAGAAATAGAACTTAAAAAGAACTTACGGTGCAGGTATTTCTATATTCCTCGCACTCATGCGACCTTTGGTCATATGATGACGACTTCTTGAGAAGTTTTTAGACATGAAAATAATATTCCGTAGTGATAATATCACGGTTCGATACAGATTCACTCAAACTAGGATAAACTATAGAATTTCTTCGAAATTTCTGCGGTTGATTTCATGCGGAAAAAACGAATTTCTAAAACATATCCGAAATTTCAGTAATTGGTTATCTGCTTCCGGTATTCTAAAATTTCCCACAGATCGTACAGTTGAGCAACCGTACCCATACCCAACTTGCGTAACCAGATAGCCGCAATTCATTTAGCCACCCGGGTTGCAGCACTTGCCACACATAGCAAGCGAAGCCGCTTTCCCACGGGGGTTACCTTTCTGCATAGGCTACACGATAATAATAGAAAATGTAACTGGCTCCTCCCACATCAAGTACTTAGAATAGTAAAGCTAGGTTAGACAGGTTAGCCTTTAAGATTTTTTGACTGAATAAAACAATCATGATTTAGACCTCAGAAGTGAAAGGTTAAAATGTAATAGGGTATCACAGTACCACAACAATAAACAGTCGGAGTTGTGGTGAAAGTACCAGTCAATAATGTCATGAGCGCCATTCTTTGCAGATGGTGCCACCATCCGTAAATCCAATAGATGTATTTAAGTTTCAGACCCCAGGTCTTTTTAAAAGTTTGTGTGCACTGTCCGAAGGCCATGCACAACTCGTCGACAACCTTAGCAAAGGTGACAGAACGCCACCCTGAGGTCAACCGCAAATACTCATCTTTCGTATTTTTGTCTGTCTAAGTGACGC
This sequence comes from Topomyia yanbarensis, assembly GCF_030247195.1. Classification (NCBI taxonomy): domain Eukaryota; kingdom Metazoa; phylum Arthropoda; class Insecta; order Diptera; family Culicidae; genus Topomyia; species Topomyia yanbarensis. Next base: position 217,261,841 of record NC_080670.1, read on the forward strand.
GTAAACAATGCGATCACTAAGCATTGCGTTTATCCAACCCGAAATACATGCAGATACCCCATGACCGCGTGTCGCTTCCAGAATAGACTGAAAAAAAACATTGCCAAAGGATCCTCAATGTCTAGGAATACACCCAAAATTGCTTAAGCGTGAAGGCCTTCTCAATGTTGTAAACAACATCATGAAGACTCCCAGGCAAGTCGACGTTAATGTGTACTTTAAGCACACCTTTAAATATAGTGTTTACTCCTGTGATAGTCCAACTTGGTATGAAATTGGCAATCTCTTAATTCTATATTTTCTCACACCAGCGATACTTTTACAACCCACAGTAGGCTGCACGTGTCGGCGTGACAACGGAGTCCCCCATCGCTTCTTTATGTACGTCTCGGGGAATTCAAACTCTGCCACTTGCAACACCTCCTTGCAACCTGAACCCAAAGCCATAATTCTTCCGCTTGCCTAAACCGCTCACCTCATATCAAAACGTGCTAATCCCCGTAATCTTCTCATCTCTAGCAGCACTTAGCAAATTGTTCCATAAAAGCTTTCACCGCGCTGCGTTTTCCCACCACACTCTTCCGTCCTACCCGACTGAGACCGTACAGCTGAGATCGGGTTGTGTGGTGCAGTGCAGTAGCACTTCCGCTTTCTTTGCATTGTTGTCCAGACGGCCCGGCCGGCCTGGCAACTGGTTGGCTAATGCAAGTAGGTGTAGAGCTATATACGGTCTGTATACTCTCCGCCATTTTCCATTTCGTTTCGGTAATCGGATCGCGTGCGATTTTCAACTTAACTTTGTCCTGTCGGTCTTTCTCACTTGGCTGAACACTGAAAAGTATTATTTTGTTGGGAGAAAGCGAATGTAACGTTTTTTGGTTTTGGGTCAACGATGAAGACTGGGGAGTATATCCGATCACAGTTACTTTAAAAATTGAATTTATATTTATTATCATAGAATTATTCCTTTTTTATAAACGGGAAGAAAGAATCAAATTCCAATATTTACTTTTTCAAGCTGTGATATACTGATTTATACTGATTTTGTTTTTAAATAATAATCGCTCTAGATTCGCCCGAAACTGTCATTTTCAAAAGCGAAAACCGAAATCAGCATAACAGAGCTACGGTGGCTATGGTGATACAGTGCCCAATTAGACGTAAGACTCACATCAGTAGGCCAACTTCTCAGTTAAACAGTGGCAACAGTAAATGCCCAAGCATAACGCTTCCTCTTCGACGGAGTATCAACTTCCAGTTTTGAACAATGAAATGCTGTTCCGATATTGCCGCTGCGTCGTCAGCGACATAGCAGTCTGTTCGAATCTTAAAGCAGGGATGGATAATTCAGTGCACAGCTTTGACCGGTAACTTTTAAACTCTGCTGTTTCCGAGAGCGCGGTGGTGGTGGTTCTCCGTCAAAAGTTTAACCCACCAAGATTTACTTCGCATCCAGGAACTGCCATGCATAATGCATCAGTATCCAGTACAACGAAGACTGAGAAAGTATGCACAGCTAATACCCCTTATTTATTCCGTTTATACAAACTAAACTTGGTCGTTCGGCTAGCGAGCTGAAGCGATAGAAGCGACCGGCGAGTCCGGCATCATTGTCCGGATCACGGCATCCGTAAAGTTCCGGTAAAGCATCCGTTTTTTGTTTGCGCGGTGCACAACTAGAAGAAAAAAAGAAAACTAACACAAATCGGAGGGAACTGCTTTTACAGTGTGCCACCAAGTAAGCTTTGTTCCGTTACGATTGCTTGCCGCAGGCTACTTGGATAGGTGATTTTTTTTCTTCTTCCTTTCTATACGGTCGGAGCAAATGACAAACGGCTTGGTCCGCTACTGTTTGGTAATCGAAGCGGATCATTTTCATCGAGACCCTGAAGGTGAAGTGCGCTTCAACTTTTTAATCAAATTTCGGTCGGATCTATTTTCGCTTCTTGCGGAAGTAAAAGAAAGGGCAAGCACTTTTTGTTCGGTTCACTTAGCCTTGGCAATAATGAAATGTAATTAAATGAAAAGGGCAGTCCATTGAAACGGATCTCGCGCTCGCTGTTTTTTAGCAATTCGGTAATGGCATATTATTTTCGGCGATAGAAAGTTTTTCACCTTTGTCCGCGCTTGTCTGTTTTTTTGTTGGCCACGGGCAGATCGTAGTTGGCTTTGAGTAATGAAAATCTCTTCTAACAATGTGACAAAAACTGTACCATGGTCAGGGCTAGGTGGGACTGCGGAAATATGGCAAACATTTGGCGGAATATGTTTTGGTCGAGTTGTTAGAAGTGTTGGGCTATCCCATATGTCAGGGCTAAATAGGCAAAGAGCGTTAGCGAGAATTGCGGATATCATACATTGCCGGTTGGTGATTTTCCACTGATTTTGTTTAGAAGTTTTTGAGAAGAGTTATATGGTAACTTACAAAAATCGAAGAACATTTTCAAAGATTTTATCTGTACCGTTGTTCGTTCGTCCTTAACGCGGAGCGAGTAAAGGTGCTTTAACCTAGGCTTATTAGCCAGGGCAAGGTGTAAATACCTCTGTCCCAACCCAAAGGACCAAAGGAGTGACATTAACCTTCTTAGCCAAGTCATTCCCAACGATCTAGATATCCCCTTTAAACTGAAACAGTCGGTACGGTTGTCCTCGTTTCTTCCTCCTTTTAGATTCAAAACAATTCGTTAATTACATTATTCATTAAATGAATAATTTAATTGCCGTTCAATTTGGAAACAGTAGGCATGGTCGTTTTAATATTTGCGACATATGAAAATATGCTTCAAATATTAATATTAACAAGAAAAACATTACAGGATAATTGCAGTGTTTTCCAGGATGCTTTTCAGTACTGGCTGTGTAAGGGTTACAATAGAATAGAATAGAACATTTTCAAAGATTTTATCTTGTTTTTTGTGTCTAAAACATTGTGATAAAAATCTCACTACAAGTAATTTGCTTTAGCCCTTTCCCCGCGTGTGATGCCGTATGGCATCAGCAGACATGACTTGTGCAATTTAATCGTAATAGCTCACTTTTTTAAACAATTCTTTTAATTAATAAGGCACGTTTGCGGTAGCTTGAAGGTGCCGATTTTTTATTTTATATTTTAAATTTCTTAAAACTTGGGGATTAGTAATAATATTTTTTTCGTAAGGTTTGGGGACCTCCTTACTATTTTTTTATAATGCAGCTTAGTATTTTTTTTAGCAAAAAGATTATTGGAACAATTAATTATAAACTAAGGGGAGCAATTTTAATACCAGAAATAAGAATAAGGGAGATTAATAAGATCTATCTTTATGAGTAGTTATACAGCTGTGCATTTCTTATCAAGATTCTGTAATCTAACAAGATGTCAGGGGGAGAAAAACGTTAACTTTCAGTTTCGGACATCGGAAGACATGGATTACAGACTTGGACGGCTTTCCTCAGGACGCATCATTTACTGGGGCGCCTCAAGCTGGCAGGGGTTCTTCCAGACGATTTCGTAGTACGGCTCAGATACGGATCGGCAACACGCCGAGTTGCGCAGGTGATGTTTGCGCTGTAGGTCTCGTATTTGTTAATTCTTTCGACAGAAATGTTTCGTGTCAGCTTGAAGTCGCATCAAACCATCGTTGGTGTACGGTACAGGCGGAAGAGTGCACTTCTGGAGCTTAGGAGCAGTTAAGTCTGTATGTCGACGGTTTTTAGGAAGCTCTATACGAGGGACATGTATAGGAGATCTCGGCCTGTCAGTACATCTCGAACCGGGACATTGCACAGTGGGAAAAAATGGACCCAAAACGCGACTTTTAAGTCTTGATGAAGTTTACTAAGAAAGGATGGATGAAAAATGGATTGCTAGTATTTACAATGACCGCACGGTGCGCTATCATGACCGTTTTGCCCCAACTCCCCCAAAACTGAATTTATAACTCAGAAGAAAGTCGAATATGGCTGACAAAAATTCATATATCTTATGTGAAAAAGTCCAGAGAATTGATTGAAGATAATTAGAATAATCTCCCGAAAAGTATACGCCCATTTTACCCCAATTCTTCGCAAAACTAAAGTTTGAAGTTAATCCTGGCTTTATATTTCGGTAAAAGGCTACATGCGGCTGATCAAAAGTGGTAATTCTTAAGTAAAAAAGTCCTGATTATCGTTTGAATATAGTTAGACTCGCTGCCCGAAACGTGTCTACCCGTTTTACCCCGATTCCTGCCATACCTCAAGTATAAAGTTAAACCTGGCTCTACATTTCAGAAAGAGGCTGAATGCGGTTGACCAAAAGTAGTATTTATTATGCAAAAAATACTGGGGAATCGATTGAGGATAGTTAGACTGGCCGCACGAAACGTGTGTACCCGTTTTACCCCAATTCTTCCCATATCTCAAGTGGAAAGTTAAACCTGGCTGTGCCTCTCAAAAAGAGGCTGTAGGTGGCCGAAGAAAAGTAGTAATTCTTATGTTGAAAAATCCGGGAACTCGGTTGAAGATAGTTAGAATGACCGCACGAGCCGTATGTAGCCGTTTTACCCCAGTTATTCACATAATACAAGGGTGGAGATATATCTTACTCAACATTTTAGAAAGAGGCAGAAAGGGGTAGATCAAAAGTAACTTTTTATGTTAAATAGTCCAGGGAATCAATTGAAGATAGTTCGAATGACCGGACAAAACATGTGTACCCGTTTTACCCCAAATTCATCCCATAACTCAAGTATGAAGTTAAACCTGGCTGAGCTTCTCGGAAAGAGGCTGAATGCGAGTAGTAGTAATTCTTATGTACAAAATTCCGGTGGATCGATTAGATATGGTTAGAATAATAGCACAAAACGTGTATATCCGTTTTACCCAAATTCTTCCCATTGCTCAAACATGAAGTTAAACTTGGCTGTGCTTCTCGGAAAGAGACTGATGAAAAGTAATAATTTTTATATATAAAAATCTGGGGAATCGATCAAAGATATGTAACCCGCCAGGGTAACAATTTAGCACTGGGTGGAAATATACCCTTTTTTGCGTATACACTCCGTAGAGTGTATTGTTTACGTAAAATTATGCTCACCGCTGTTCGGTACCGTTCACATTTAGTTGTAAATTTTTGTTCATTTTCGCGTTTGTGGACGGTTTTATTCGTACAGATAGGTTAGATAATTTTTGTTTTATGTTTGTGAATTAGTAACATAGGGCTTAGGTAGGCTACCGATCTCCTCTTGCAAAAATTCGTGTGTACTGGTTATGCTGCTCATCGTTGACAGCTGTGCGACAAGGCGGTTGGCGGTTTGTGATAGTCGAGTGCGGAAGGCGGCCATGGAGTTAGAAAGTGACGGACCACGGCTACAATCAGACGTCCAGGAAATTGCTGTGGTTTTTTTCGGGACAATTTCCCGCCACTGTTAAATAGTTTAGTGCGCGCATGCGACGGTAGATTCCCGTCGAAAGTGCCGGCCCGTGGTCCGGGTGCTAAAGAAAGTGTGGTGCTGGATCGCCGTCGGGGGAAGCTAATTATCAAGGAGCTTTCGCTTCCCCGGCTAACCGTAAAGGATCCAGACGCACCATTCCGCCCTCGCTGGGAAGGATAAGCCGAACGAGCCTTGCTCTCCTTCCCAGCTAATAGCCAAGGAGAGCGAAGCAGGGTGGACAGCGGCTCCCCCTGGGAAGAACACTGCGGTGTCTTCCGGGATTCTTTGCGGGGAGCAAAGAATCCGGTGATTCGTCACCACCGTCGCTAGGGAGGTTCCAACAAAGGAGCAAAGCTCACCTCCCTGGCTAATTGTAAAGGACCGCTGCCGGAGCAGCCAACGTAAATAGGGAGAACTCGGCCGTTGCTGTCCCGGCCGGTCGGAAGAAGCCGCCCGCCTTTCCGCCAGCAGTAGCAGATCACCAACAGCAGCAGCAGTTGAGAGAGTAGCGGGAATAAAAGTCGGTAAATTTTATAATTATTTGTTTACTTTTTCTTGTTGTGTTACGAAATCCGAAAGTCTTGGTAGAAGCACCTAGGCCGCCCTGAAGTAAAGGGTACGCCGGGCAAATAAGAACCCGAGTAGCGGGGAAACCCCTACTTACAGATAGTAAGAATTACCGCACGAAACGTGTATACCCGTTTTACCCTAATTCTTCACATAATATATGTGTGAAGCTTTACTTTGCTCATAATTTCAAAAAGAGTCTCACCAAAGTAGTTTTTCTTGTGTAAAACAGTTCAGGGAATAGATAAAACATACCTGGAATGACCGCTCGAAATGTGTTTACCCATTTTACCCCAAATCTTTACCTTATATAAGTGTGAAATTATACATACTCACCTTACATTTCAGAAAGAGGCTGAAAGCGGCTTACAAAAATATTTTTTTTATATTAAATAGTCCAGGCTATCAATTGAGGCTAGTTAGAATGACCGCACGAAACATGTTTACCCATTTTACCCTAAGATCTTCTTGTAACTCAAGTGTGAAGTTAAACTTGGCTGTACTTCTCGGAAAGACGCCGATTGCAGCTGACGAAAAGTAGAAATTATTATGCACAAAAATTCTTGTTCAGCCCGTTTCCGAAATTTAGTTAGGTTTAACTGAAAACTCGAGAAATTAGAAGCAGTGGGGTAAAACGGGTTCAAACGTTTCGTAGGGTCATTCTATCTATCTGTAATCAATTTCTCGGATTTTCATATATAAGAAATATAACTTTTGATATGTCGTACTCACCCTTTTTCTTAAATGTGGAAAAAGGCTTAACTTCAAACTTGAGTTCTGGGAACTGGGGTAAAACGGGTACACATGTTTCGTGCAGTCGTTTAATTTATCTTCAACCGATTCCCCGGACATTTCTATACAAGATTTAATACATTTGATCAGTCGCATCCAGCCTCTTTCTGAAACAATGGGCCAGATTCAACTTGACACTTGAATTATGAGAAAATTGGGGTAAAACGGAGACATAAGATTCGTGCGATTCTCCTGGCTATCTTCAAATAATATCCCGCACTGTTTTGCATAAAAATAACCTTCTTTGGATGAGCCGTATTCGGCCTTTTCCCTATATGTAAAGCACATATTGCTATCATGCAGGTTACGCATGCAACCGCTAACGATTTAGTAACAAATTAGATATACCTACCTACACATTCGCCTCAAACATTGAACCCAAGCGAACAAAGCAAAATGAGTCGACGCTGCTAGTGATGGATAGAGCGAAAGAGACAACTAGTACCGTACTAGTACTAATTCTAGTTAACCGTGTTTGCAAATTGAGCTCGATTGTACAAGCGATTTTGTGTTCGAGATTGTACATAAAAGTGTGCTGGAAACGAGCACAATGCAAAAGAAAGAACGGACAAGCTCAGTCGCGTGTTGGACGGAACTGGGTAGCGTACCTCTACAGCCAGTGTACACAGCCGAACTTCTAACTCAGCTGCACTGGCTGTGAAAACACAAAGCGCAGTGATCTGCTCCGCCAGCCGTTCAACATGCAACTGAGCTTGTCCGGCCAAATCCGTTCTTTAAATAATCGATGATGACGTCATTCATAGAAGCGTAGCGCGCTAGGTACACAAATCTGTCTTGCCGGATTTGGGAAGCGCTATCTTCTGTGTGTAAATGTGCGATATTTTGACTAGGTTGTGAATTATTAATATTTTTAATGCCATGATATAAAAAATCTTTAGGTTTTTCTATTGGAATCTCTTCTTAAAAGTATTTCGGGGCGGTATGCGCAAAAAAATTGGAAATTTATCGTGAGATGGCTGAATTATATGTATTTAAAATTGGACTACTTTTCGTTACATACCATTTTTGTAGAATTTGCAAAGTGCACCTTCATATCGAAAACAAAGACGCAATCCTACGTCAACATCATGTGTTTTCATGTGTCTCTCGCGGGGAATGGCGAAGAATGTATCCCACGTTATTGGCAAAAATTAAAATACGCGCACTGAGATCTAACCTGTTTATAATCCCGCCCGCCGCCTTCACATTCCTCTTGTAAACAATCTGTTTTCCTCCAAATTTTAATCATCGAAACACATCAATGTAAATGCGACCATTTTTAGACACAATAAAATGCAATATCTGCCCCAACAAATTATCATCAAAGCAACCCGTTTACCACAATTGCATGCGCAATTTACGTCACACTTATGCAGAACCAATTTCCCGAAAAGGTCCCAATCAAATTAAGAGTACTAGTAGAGTGTCTCACCTTCTTGAAAATGACATTATTGGAATAATTTGCTAACTAGTAAGCTTATAAATTTGACGCCAAGCTCGTTACAGTACCAGATCCAATTAGAGACCCTCCAATGCAAATTTTCCGTACACCTTGAAAACACCTTTTTCCCGGGAATAATTCTGTCCCCGGCGCTTGAATTTCCAGCGAATTTACATAGAGACGATATGCAAATATTGAATTGTAGCCCCCCTACCCCTAACCAACCCTCTGAAACCGGCTTGTTCCGGGTTCGGTAGAGTAAAAAGCCTTATCGTATATTCACTGGAGGCTTCCGAAGCGAGAGAGAAAAAAATACCGCCCGCCATTCAGGACTTTGGGTTAAATTAAATGCGTGTATTATGTATGCGGGTGCGAACCATAGAAAAGAGAAACCGGGGAAAATGCTGCCCTTACCACACTGGGCATCGGTAGCTGCCCAGTAGGAACAAAGGGTCGGGAAGAGCGAAACCAGATTACTCGGAGACTTCCTGCCCCGGGGGAAGGGTACCCTGGTGCGGTGTTCGTTTCTGAATGGCTGCTTTTATGCCGGAACATACACTTCGGACTGCTTTCTTTTTTTTTGCTTTTTCTCTTTTTATCGAAAACCAGTGAACCGTACAACCACTGAATTATGATTCTAGTTTTATTCAGTGCAGTGTTCGCCGCCCGGGTTTAAAAATGGATCATCGGTAGAGTTGCGTGTGAATAGGGTGCGGAAATTGCACGTCTGCTCATTCGCAGTTGGCCATGCACATTCGGGTAATGATTTTTCTCTTCACGCAGAGCGTTTGAGTTCATCACGATTTGTGGAATGGAAACAATGCAAAGGCGTTCGAAGCAAGATAACACGTGTGGGAGGGGGAAATGTCTGTCTAGGCCTACTGTTGCAGAATTGTTGTTGAAGGCAGAGAGGATTTTTTGGGGGTCGCATAGCACCATAAAAAGGAATCCCTTTGCTATAGTTGCGGAACGAACTCGGACAAGGTCTGTGTGAAAACTGTTTTTGGCCTTTTTCGCACACGCATGCAAGGAGGGCTCGTACGAATAATTTGCGTTCCCAGGGGAAATATTTTTCCTAACCGTAACTTTCGGATTTATATGTTAGTTCAGTGTTTACTATAATACCCCAATTTGTGCTAATGATGTGAATCTGGGGAATGCTGAGCAGATAATTTTGGAGAACGGAGAGGCTGGAGATGCCTTTGCAAATCCAATGGTGCACGGAAAAAAAGAACCCCGAAACTTTTCTGTAGCAGATCGTAATAGTTTAGACTTTAATCGAATTTTGATCGAAAAGCGTAGTGTTTCTTGAGTAGAATTACAATCCACTGACTTGAGAACTGATTGTGTTGTATAAACTTTATACAGTTCCATCATGTACGAAATTTTGAACTGGTACCGTTCAATGGCTACACTTTCTGTCACCACGTACTTCGGACAAGTTGATTGCACGCACCGTGTCGAATTACGGAGAGGTTCAGTCAGTTATTTAGATAAACCTATCGAATTTTTTTCCCAGAGTTTTCCGACGATGTTTCCAGATATAATTAGGTATTAAAAAATCAGATTTTGTTGATGATTTGTGGTTTTAAAAAGTGAAATTAAATTATGATTTTCCAGGGTTTTTTCTTCTACGAATCGAAATCATTATAACGTCAAACATGAAAATATAGTTGCTTTCTGGTTGAAATTATGCCACTAGTTTAATCATATCAAAGACAGAGAGACCAAAAATTATTGTAGCAAGCAATGGACCTAGACACTGATAGCCATTTGAAGGGAAAAACCATTCTTGATTTGTCAAACATTTGATTTCAATAAAACAATCCAAAAAATAATTAAACTTTTTTATTCTTTCAATATTTTTAACAATGAAGAATTTGCAAAAAAAATCTTGCCTTGTACAGTTTGTTGAGCTAAGAACTGATGCTTGGGGAATTTGAAATGCAGAGAAAATGCGCATTGTTCGGTCTGAGTAGGATGTTTCCTATTATTAACCAATTAGTGATCTCTGATTTAATGAGGTTTCCAAAGATTTAAGGACAGGCACTTTTATTGAGATGGAGCGAATTGGTGCTGGGTCTGTGACCTTCGATTGACATACCATTTTCGTTGTTACGGAAGCCTTCACGACTAGTTTAGGGGGGGGGGGGTAGGTAAAGGTTTCATCGTGAAAAAAATCACTTTTTTGCGATTCTTTAAAACTTGGCGTGAAGCGTGTACATTATAGTGTATCATTTCAATAATATGCTGTAACTTTTTATGCAAAAATATTGACAAATGACTTGATGACGAAACTTTTTGTAGAACATATCTGTGGCAGAAATGGGTTTCCACTCATTATCGGCTGTGATGCAAATGCTCACCACATAATTCAGCGTAGCTCACATATCATTTGGAGAGGCACCGAATTTATGGAATACCTAAGTAGCACAAATCTGCACGTACTTAATGTAGGAAATCACCCAACATTTGCACGATCTGGCAGAAAAGAGGTGTTAGATGTAACTCGTTGCTCCGATGGTATTACACATAAGTTGGCAAACTGGCTCGTATCCAACGAGCTCGAACCATCATTATCTGATCATAAGTACTTCATGTCTTTGATTATTTAAACGTCTCTCTAGGTATTGTCGCATTTGGATTGGATTAGGTCGTGGATAAAACAAACTCACTCATAGTAGTAGCATACCGAGCGGTGTGCTTCTAGAAGAACGCCTTGGTGAAGTACCGAACTTGCTAGACTCAAAACTTTCTAGACTCAATGAGGCTAGTAGATTAAATATGTTATTTTCGAAATCAAAAGACCTCTGCCGCAAGGCCTCTTGAAACGAACGGTCAACATTTTACAAAGACATTGTTTGGTATGTTAGTGAATCAAACATCTATGTTTCAATTCTGTAAACAAAATTCACTCAACGGATGCTTCTAAAAGACAACGATCAAGATTGCATGAACATTAAAGTGCACTTTTTTCGTATAATCCAATCATTTGATTGCTTGAGATGGGACCAATGGAATCAAAACTGTCAAAATCCATGATGGTATCTTGATCAAAATTCAAAATAGTTCTATCCTGAAAAGATTTACGTCAAAATTTTGAGATTTTCTCGAAATCCTGGGTTGGATTCAATTAGAAACAAAAGCAGGATTTCCTCGGAATTCTGAGCACCCTTTTTCCAAATTTTATAACAGGATTTAATCAAATTTCTATGCAGGAGTCCGTATTGAGGCACTGAATTGATTGAATACTTAAGCAATGCCAATTTGCTTATACTTCATGTAGGAAAACGGCCAACATTTGCATGATCTGTCATGGAAGAGGTGTTAGATGCAACTCTTTGCTCTGACGGCATTAAGCATGAACTGGCAAACTGGCTCGTACCCTACGATTAAGTTGTCCTATTGTGCAAATTTTATTATGATTTGATATGTTTCTACATCTTCTGATTATCTTCCTTTTCTTATATCATCAAAAAGCTACCCAGGAGCTTTTCAATCTCCAATTTCAACCTGAAAGTTCGCCTCCCCTTCAATTTCGATACTTATAGAAAATACCAAGCACAAACGAGAAACGGCCAAACGATTCATTTTCCTTCCCCCCGATTTGCTTCCCATTTCAACACCCTTTGTTGCTAATTCGAAAGTGTGAAATACAATTGTTCCCTCTCATTTATACCAGTTAGGACTAATTCAGCCACCGGGGAAAAAAGGAGGAAAGCAAATTTCAAGTCCCCCACCCCACTACCACCGTTGTTACCCTATTCGCCTATTCAACGACGACGAACAAAAGAATGCTGATGCCGGCCGACCTTGGCTTCTATTGTTTTCTGCTTTTTTTCTCCTCTTCTATGCCCTCCCCCCATCCAGGACCAGGGAAAAACACTGTGATGATTGTTTTTACCGCCTACTGTGCACTCTGTTTCTGTGCGGGGAGGCGCACTTGCACAACCAATGTCTTCAATTTTCGCCGCAAACTTGCCGAGGCGGCTGGAAAATAAACTGCTTGCAACGGGCAACGGCAATGATGACGATGATGATGATGATGATGACGATGATCATTATGAAGTCGAAATAGTTGGAAAAGCAAGCTGGCGAAAAAAATTGTTGCACATGGTAGGCGGTGCAATGATTCGTAGGGATAACTTGACACTTTGTCGACGCCATGTGGACTGCTTTGATTGCTTAGCAAGAGCTTTTCGATGCTTTTTTCATGGGATTGTGCCAGGTGTATTTTGCTATAGGTGATTTTGTGCTGAATTAGATTGTTTTCAGGTATTTGCAAATTTGTTTGAGCCAGTGCCGTTAAAGGATTTGAACGCAACTCACAGGTTTACAGAAAAACGTTTCACTGTTTTATTCACTGCGAAATTTTTAAAACCAAAACGTGCTGATTCTGTTAGTTGACTCTTTGACTGTGACAATCGATATCTACGCACATCTAGGAACAAAATATTCAACGAAAAATCATATCATGCTTCTTCTAAATGCGGTATCGCATCATCATAAATTTCCATGCTTTGTGCGTCACACCACTATTGTTGTGTCAATCGTGTCTACCGTCCCGAATAGCTGATTCCTGAGGACATCGTAGCAAGCCACTTTTTTCCATCTGCATCATACGAGTCAGTTCGCAAACCCCATTCGTCTAGATAACCAAGTGAACTACCGAAATGCGCATACTGATAACGAGTTCCACACATTCGCAGACAAAAAAAAACGGTAAGCAGCTTTGAGACGTGAAAAAGGTTCTCCGAAATATATTCTAGTCGATTTTCAGTTTACACAGTTGTCCAGCTGATGTCGCATCTTTTGCGCTTTCGTGCACCATCAGTAGGCGTTGGGTTTTTCAACAACATTGGAACTGATCAACCCATACACGAGCTTGCGACAGTTGCCTGGTTACCGCAAACAACTTAGTTGTGCGCCGCCTTCCCATCGGGTCGTCGTATTCGTTCCCACAGAAATTTCCTTTCAAAAGCTCCCATAATTAAGTTAGCGTCATTCGATAATCAAATAAGGGTTTTCTCGTCCCACTCCCCTGCTGGAGATAGACGTGGCATCCGTCGTGCTAAAAATGTGGAAAGTTCCGATGGAAAATAGAACCGGAATGAGTGAAACGATAGGAGGAGACGGAAACCGTGAAACCGCAAATTGATAGGAAAAAAAATCGTAACGTCCTCCGGGTACGGGATCCGGAAGCCCACAGCACAGAGAGAGAGAGCTGTCAGAACGGAACCCGAACCGGAAGCGTGGTTGGTTGGTGCAAAAATGTATAATCAAATCAGTATCATAAATTTTTATTGATGTGTCGTTCCGTCGTTCTGATTCGCCAGCTCCCTTGGCACCGTTCCAGCCGGACTATTTGTTTACTCTTTTTTTTGCTGCTATATTTGTTCATAAATGGGATGATGGTTTCAATTACGCAAATGAATAATTTATCGAATGCTAATATGAGGAAATGTTGAAAGATTGATGATGATCGAATAAGAAAAATTGCGTCTATTTATGAAACGAAAAATGCTGTACCTTTAGCGTTACTTTTTATGGGTTACACCCATGACAACACGACCCCGCAGCCTACTGAGCTGAACGCTGGCACTGTGACAGTTATTATCTGGTGCAGCGGCCCGAGTAGCAAACGATAATTACATTCGCCCGCGGCAATCAGACATAATCCCCCCGGTTGGTGCGTTGCGATAAACCGTGCACGATGGAACATATTCCCGAAAATGGTCATCGCACCGGACGCTCTCTGCTATCGGTTCCGGATTGAAAACCACAAATTTTGAGGCACTTCCTCGTCCCGGCTGTCGGTCGAACGAGTACCAGTTCACTGCCCGGTTTGTAACCACAAAACAATTTCAATTTTAAACGAACCATTTCATGCCTGTTTCCGGGGGTCCAATCTGCAATCTTAATTCTCCGGACGCGCACCGGGGATTCGATGGTCACTCAAACCACCAGCTCCCGCACCACCCGGTTTCGCAGCATAACTCTGCGCCCAGTCCATCCAATTGGTCCGCAATTACGAACGTGCACATAATTGCAATGTTAATTTATACGGGAATTAATGTCCGTCTGTCCTTTGGCAGGGACATAACAACCCGTCTGCCGCCGCGGCCTACTGATCCTGTCCGTTCGGTGGAGGTGTAACAGTCGGGTCGCAATAACAGCTGCGGTCTAGTCGGCAGTTGTAATTATCCTCCCCGTTCACTGTGATACGATGTCCATCTCAGCTGGCGGTGCTTCATTTACGACCGGGGCAGAGTGCGGATTTATTATAAATGTACGATGGTGGGTCATGGCATACTGCATCAGTTGCTAGTTTAGTGAGAAATGGAGTACTTGGATGGTGCGCACTGATGCGAAAAGGTACCCTTACACGAGGCGTTAGTAAAGTCATTTCTGAGCGGTAAGGTCACTTTTACGGCCCCTAAAGACTCAACCAATAAGAGTTGGGTTGCAGATGTGTATCTTATCGCTTTACTGCAAATATATTGTATGTACGTCGGTCGGATTGAAGACGATATTTCTATCCTAAACTATCATACCGTTTGTTAGTCGATCAGCGTTGACCGTCCTGTGCAAGTATGTAACAAGAAAACAATCCATACACTCCTCTCCCCGGACCCTAATTAGTCATCTATTGCGCAACCCAAAACTGCAATCAGAACCGAGTTTTCCTGCCACACCAAACCAGCCTTTCCTCATGCAGACAAAATCGGAAAACGACGCAATCTCATCACCACTCCGGTACGCGCGTAATCCCAGCAAGCCATGGCCCGAATAATCCGTTTTGGCTTGATATTGCAATCACGATCACATGAACCGGTTGCACAATAAAGTCAATCCATCCTTTTGATCGGAGACGAAGGCAAACAGTTTGCATCTTCTTGCAATTAACGATTGTCGGATGATTGAATTGCATTCCTCCGCCCTCGTTCCTCATCCCGGCTCGTTGAGGTGAAAACTGATCCCTGTGCCTTCTGAATGTTTCGAAGTTCGAAGAGAAAATGTTTATTGTTTTCTCCTGTAAACTAAGCTCGAAGGGGAAATCTGGTGCTTCAAAGGTACCGAACAATGTCCGGTCAGATCACACCGGTTCAGAGGCTATCGGGAAAATGGCTCCTTCGTTTGCCAAGTAGTAGGGACAAGCGAGGTTTGACTACAAATTACGGAACATTAGTTTTGTGTGTACGTGTACGTGTGGTTCAGTGTGTCTGCGGCTGAATGCTTCAATCATAGTAGGCATAGAGTGAGAAGCATCTGTGTTTGCACCTTTGCCGGTACGTATCGAATTTATTCGCTCCTTTGCTAGGAGGACGAGGGAGAGTCCGATTTGGATTGCATTCAACATCCAGTTCCATCACTATTTGATTATACATTTCGCTTTGCTGGATGAGCAGTTCGGTGATTTGTGTATTTACAATCTCTTGCGACAGAATGAACATGCCTTCTGTGAGTTGGTAGATGGCGCTGTTCAGTGTTGTAGTTTGGCTCAGAATATGTTTTCGATTGGATGGAATGTTCAAAATGAAAGTTAAATTTTTCAACCTTCAATTGAAGTGTTAGATTGGCTGTTCGGTAAACCAATCGAAATAAAATTGGAATTTATAATGACTATGATTTTAATATGCCGTAGACCAAAATCCACAGGAAAATCTACTAGCGTTATCAACGCTTAATTTTAAATTCAAATGGCTATACTGTCATACAACATGTAAATAGAATTCTATTGAGAAAGGCAAAAATGCAGCGACATCTTTCGAAACCAGCTTTCCTATAGACTCTACCGGCTGCGGCCGGGACACGCGTCCGTTTACCGCGTTTGAACCTGCAGTTTCTTGTTTTGAACCAGCAGTTTCTTGTTTTGAACACAAGATATACCTGTGTGCGACTGCTCTTTACAGTGTCGGCAGGATTGCAGTTGTCCCTTGTATACAATGAACGCCTGCTCTCCGCCGATAGTGACTCACGAGTCGATGTTCCGTGGCGGAATTTCTCCGCATACCGACACCCGTTGCGTGAGCCATTTAGCACCCAGCTTTGTAGCGATCTACTCGGATATCGAGGTCGGTCCGGCGCTTATACTGTCCGATATACTGGAGCCTTGACAACGCGCTTCCGATGCATCGGCACGAACTACTCGAGCTAGTTCCCGGCGGTGGATCTGACCTAATCCAGGGGGCGATTATTGATTCCATCCATCACCTCGCTTGATCATCCCGCCATTTTCTGTTGCAGAGCCGACACAATGTTTTCGTTAATGGCGTTTCACGTGTTTTAATCGCGATACATTCTGTGAAAGATGTTATCTGGGTTGTTGTTTGTTCCGCTGATAGTATTGAGCCAAATCGTGGGCATCCAAAGGCCACGTATCTCTTCAACGTCTATGCACTCCGGACAAAGAGGTCGCTTTTGCTGTCTTGTCCCAAACATAATTGACGTAACTATTAAAATTCAGTCGGACGTCGATTATCACGCCTTCCAATTGCTAATCAACTTCAGCTCTGTTTTATGATGGGCTATCGCCAGATTTTTCTCCCGTATCCAGTCTTCCACTGAATCTATCGCCTCCGTGGAAAGTACCTTACCCTCTTCTAGTGAATCCGTGACTGCTTGGAGGACCACATTTTCTACGAAACCGACAATCTTCGCCACCCTGAGAAAATATAGCTTCAATACTTCATCGTACATCACGTTCAATAGCCTCAGGTGGTGGAAACCTGAGCAACACCCACCGTATTTGTCATTCTTCTCTCTACCTTGTCTGTTTCGTTGATCAGTGTTCGATTCTAAGTACCAATTACTCCATTCTTTTGAATGTCGTTACATTATTTTTCCGTTCCCTCTGATGCAACCTTCTTTTTCCGGGTGCTGAAGCCCGCATGATAGTGTTAGCTATTGGGAAGGTATTTCCGACAACCGACATTCCCTCAGGCTCAGTCAAGGTCGATTTGAATATTTCTCCGATGGCAAATATAATAATTATATCCATCCAACACAACCGGCCACTGGATGGTCTACTTCTGGACCAACGATAAATCATTGAACATCATCGATATATGCGTGATATAACTAAACAACACTCGGCGCTGTACGAAGAAGTATTTTGTATACCAACCTGCACGTGAAGTAGAGGTTGATGGTGTAGTCTCCGAAAGGGGCCTTAGTTGCGAAGTATGAGGTTGGCTCCTTCAAGAACCCAATTCTGGTTTGCAAGCAATTACATTTGGCAAAAATCGAGGAGTATAAGAAAACAACTCATTTGCGGCTTTCTTCCTCGTAAAAGCCTGAGAGTGTCCCTCGAAAGATGCTGTTACAAAACCGAAGTAAGTGGGTCTTGGTCGCGGAAATCTTAGAAACCAGCAAGAATTTCCCAAATTGGCAAATTTCGTGGAACAATGGCAGTTTAGGAATTCCAAAGGTATCAGCAAACATTGGTTCAAGGGGATGGATAAAGTCTCTGCGCTTGTAATGATGGTTATCGCGACATTAAACATGGTGTCTGGTCGTGTGCCTATTGTTTTAGCTCCACCTCCGTTAAACGAATCCCTTCAGCATCGTTCCAGTTCGAGATGTGCTGGCTATCCTCGATCTCCCTTATATGTCTCCCATATACATATTTTTAAACATAAAAAATATCCAAATTTAGTTACCTCTTCTATATTGGTTGATATACTAACAGCTAGTTGAAAATCTAGGCCCAAAAAAGAACCCAGTGGAAGCCAGTCGGCGATTTGGTTCATAATGTCCTGACAGTGATCTTCCGTTTACCAAAAAGCTGCAAGTTTAATTTCTTCTTTTCCCTGTCATTAATGTCCGTCCTTTTCACTTTTCTGAGATACGGCCTCTGCTACTTTGATGCTTTTTTGCCTTCCTTTTAGAATAAAGATAAAAAGTAATTTCAAATTTGAAACAAACCCTAATTATTATCCAATGTTTTCAAGAAATTACGTGACTAATCTCAGGTTTTAGTTTGTTCCAAACTTTCGAGTGGGTAATTCCCCTCTCAGTTATTTTAGAGTGGGTAGTGCTACCCATACTACACACGTGAGATTTTAACCTTGCACACTACAGTCCAGTTCAACTATGAATCAAAACTTTGTTCACTCGGATAATGATTGATTATAATTGCCCCGATGGTGCCTTCCTTACAATTGGTAAACGAAAAATACCTTCGCATATGCGTGTAAAATTAGATCGCTGTTTTTTAAAGCATATTCCCGAATCCCAAGCAAGCCAGCAATACTTTAATAACACAGTTCACAGCCTACTGATCGGACTGTTGTCAACGCAACCGGGAGACCTAATTGTCACCCCCTGGGATGGATTGTGAAATAGAATCAGTGTTGGAACAATCAGTCACCCGCGAAAAGATTACGAAAACAATGGCGGCAAATTTGCATACGACAGCGATTTTCCATTACTGTCTTCCTCCTGTGTTACTTTGTGATTAGCATCTTCGTTACGGCAGGAGCAACAGAACAGTGATGCCGCATGAAATTATAAAAAAATAATTGGAATATCGAAACTGTGGAGATCTGCAAAATAAAAAATGCTAGGAATCGGTTATCTGTGGAAAATAATCTGTGGTCAAAAAGTGTTAGAATTTTGTGACACAAACAAATCTGTGAACGTGGCAACCCTTCCACATGAACAGAGCACAAAAATCCGAGTTTAGCAACACGTGAGTAAGTTCATTTCGACGCTTACACATTTAATTGGGCAGGACTTTTCTTGGTCTTATTCCCCTCGCTGCAGAACCGTATAATTATGACTTGGAAACAAAATAAAGTCACACAAGCTACAACAAAAAATAGGGAGAACCAACTGAAACTAGCATTTTCTCCTGTTACTTGAAACACAAAGACGGCACGAAGAAGACACCCCACCGGAAGCAAGCACAGTTTAAAACTATTTGCCCAACTAATTTTCACCCCTTTTTGGCATTTCTTCGTTAGCAGATTCTATTGTTTCGCCGAGCATTTTGCCATTTTCGGGAGGGGTAGAACAATGCGACGAAAGTTGATTATCCAGCCCGTCGCTGCATCGCAGCAAGCGCTGACGACTGCAGCGTACTCCAGCAGCACACTCAAAAAAGCTTGTCGTTATTGTTTAAACAGTTTTCCACAGCAAATATCACAGGGAAAGGCAGGCAGTGCACAAACCGAAAAAGCGACTGGGAAAAACTTTTCCCTTTGCTACTGTCTAAACCACACATACACACTCGCAAACATCAGTAAAGTATCAAATTTTCAACTTTTCTCTCGACAACGTCTGCTGCCGTCATCATATGCCCCCTGCTCGAAGTAAGAGGTTGTTTTGGTAATCAGGCATGCGTTTTGCAAGAAACTCTCGCTTCTTGAATGCAGCTCGTTTTCTGGAAAGCGGGAACGTGGGGGGGGGGGGGATGAGGGAGGTATATATCGTTTAAGGCAATTTTGTCGTCATCATCATTATCATCATCAACATCATTGGCATTATTACCGCTTTCAGAAAACCGTCGAACTAAAAAGTGTGCAATCAGCCATTTTCCCATTTCCGACTTTATCGGGAAAGTGGCAGGTCAAAGAGGTCGACCGACAACTTTTTCGGACCGTATAGTTTCGTTCAGTGCTGCTGCTACTAGTCGACAGATGTCGATTCGTTGGACGAACTATAATCGTAGTGCACCGGGAAAAGTTTTCCCACGCATGCTTGGCCACATTCTTCTTCTTCGCTTGACATCGTCGTAGTGGGCTATGATTTGTGTTCCCTTTTCCATGGAATATACTTGCCGGTAAATTGATAAACTTATGCCCAGGCTTGCTGCGATGTCGGTGCTGGTTGGTGCACATTGCTGATAAAATGAAAAGGGCGACATTAAAATAAATGCTCTTATCCAACTGTGCACGTACATACTTCTATGGAACTGATAAGACGGCAGTGAACGAGTCCTTTTCGGGCGGCTCCCTATCAATAAATCATACAAAGCTCGAGCAAAGCACTCCAAGCATCCAGTGTCCCCCCTCCCTTCACGGCCGGAACTTGCTCTCTCATAGCAGGAGCACATTGATGATATGTGTTTGTCAATTTAATTCCCATTTATTTCCGTCTCCCTCTTTTTCCGTCTCTTTCTGCGAGCGGACTATCGTGGTTCATATTTCTCTGTCTAGCTGTGTCATCGAAGTAAATCCTTTTACTACCCTGTTCTGTTTGTTACCCGTGTTTGGTTCGTCATTACCCTGTTTTGAGGGTAGGGTGATGGGAGGGGGGAGTTCAGGAAACGAGGAAAATTGTATCGAGTCCTCTGACGCTCAATGGACAGAGGAAATAATTTTCTTTTATTATCAGTTTTCACTTACTTACCAAGTGTACATATTTCATTCCTCGTCGGTCGGTCGGTCGGAGAGAGGGAGTGGTGCAGGTATGTCCTTAAGGAATAAAGGAACGACGTTCGGAATTGAAGCATTTTGTGGGGATTCTAGCAATTTGCTCTGGTCTCCCCGTAATAATAGGGATTTATTTTCAATGCTGTGAGAGAAAATTGAAGTGAAAGCTGTAGCATTCATATCTTATGAGTTAGTAGCACACAGACAGGGATAACATCGACATAAGGCCGAAACGTTGGATTATGAGGTTTATTGTTTCGATGAAATGATGTTAAGAGGCAGTTATTTTTTGCAATCCGGTAGCCTTTTGTTGGAGTGGTCGTACTGATGTAAGGTTTCAAAATTGAATCATACGGTAACTAGATAAAACTAGCAGTCTTTCAATATGCTTACTCTTCTGAAGCCATTGTCGTTCGGAAAGAGCAATATGTTTTAAAAACAAACTTTTCAACCAAAAGAAGTTAGTTTCTTCATCAAAATTCGTGCTGTGAACAAAAATTACCCCACCCTATTACATTTTATTAAAAAATAACAGGCACAGCTCTATGGAATATGAACTGTTGACGTAGGACTACGCTATTAAATGTTCCACAGCGTTGAGCCGAGTATGAAGTACTTAGGTACTCTCGTCGTGATCTTAATGGACCTCAGAGCCCCATGTTCGTCTTGTAGGCCAGCACTCGGTTCTGAAAGTTACTTTTCAGAATCTAGTTCGGAGCCCGCATTGTGTACAGCGCTATGGCGTTAATCTCCCTGGTATGTTCATCACGTCAATTGTTACCACGTTTTCAGTAGTCAACCAAGAGTATCCATCAGGCATATAGGCTGATACGATGCTGAACCTCTTGATGGCTACCCTGGTTTTGGCAGCAGTTCTGGATCTTCCATCTATCCGGGAAATTCGGGAGACCTGATTGTGACTGATATTTTTACCGTCTGCATTTACGTACGGTGTAGGCGACCGTACGTGGAAGAGACCATCTAGATAGTCCTCAGTTTGTCAGCGCACATTTCAGTTGACGTCGTTGGACCCTCGATCTACATCAACACCACACGGTCACCGTTGCTCCAAGGGCTAGCGTCTATTTATCTACACAGCTCCTTATAGCCTGGAATATCACCTTACGCTCTTCTCTGATTGCTTCAGACCTTGCTCTCTGGACGCATCTTTCCATCAGCTTGGTGAATTGCGGAGCGGCTCTCTGCGAGCACAGTGATCATCCCACCATTATCTTGCCGGTCATCGCCATTGTGTTAGCAATATCCACCGGAATTAGATTCGTCTCCATACGACTTTCTAATCCAGATCGTCGCCGGTACATCTAGGTTGCCCTCAGTGCTTCTTCGTTTGCGTTCTCGTCCAGACCCTTGTACTTGACCTCGGTCTACTGTGACAGAGCACTCATGTTCACCTCGCTGCCCAAAGATCTAGCAACGATATCGCGGTAGGCTGGGTTCTTTTCGGAGAATTCTTCTTCGCCTCGAAGACCAACTCGCTTTTCTGAGTGCGCCTCGTTTTAACAACGTTCTCTCGTAACTCGTTCGGCTCCGAATACCCACTCACTGTCTTGAGAAGAGCCACGTATGATGTTTTATCGTTTGCTTCAATGATCAGTGCATCACCCTTGTCCCTCTCCAGAGGAGGTTGGCTGTTGTTCTTTCTTCTCCTGTTCCTTGTCCCTTTCTTCCTTTCTCGTTGCGCCTACTAGCTTTCCACGATGCGCCAACCAATGTTCTGGTGATCGCTGATTGATTCCAGACAGAGTTGCTTTCTGACCCATTGTCCAACCCCACCATATCCTAGGCACACTCCATCCCTGTATACAACGTCGTCCGCGAATCCGATGATCTCTACACGCCTAGGCAGCTTAAGCATTAGTGCGCCGAACTTTGTGGGACTCTTGACGAAATTCTAACTGTTTTCTGCGTCCTGTTTGTCTCGTAGATCAGAATCCGGTTCTGGAAATAGCTTCTCACAATTCTGCAGATCCTCATTATGTGTGCTATTGAACGCGTTCTTGACGTCTATCGTTTTAGTGGCACAATATCGATCTCTTTTTCTTTCCTGTTAGAGCACCGTATCAGCTCTCCAGATCACGGTTCGAATAGCGTCCACTGTATACTTGCCTTTCCGGCATCCGAACTGGTTCTTCAACAGCCCGTGATCGATCTTCATAAATGCTGGCGGCTTGTTGCGGATAATCTTCTCTGAGCGCTTCCTGACGTATCCAGCGAGCGTATTGGTCTATTCGACGATGGATCATCTGGAGGGTTGCCTGGTTTTGGTAGTAGCACTAACTTCTGTATCTTCCATTTGTCAAAAAATGGCTTACGTCTAGAAGCTTTTTCCAAACATCCAAGAATGCCCTGATTGTTGCTCTCAATACAGGGATTTCATCAGGTCCGGGTGCTTTCTTCACCTTTAGACCCTCCGTCACTGCTACAAGGTGGAGGTCATTGGAGACTTGTATCACTACGACGTTTTTCCATTGTCTACTTCGCCAAACCGTGTTATTGGCTTTATTTTTAAGTCATGCTCCCGGTAGAGCAGTTATACCCGATACCCGTCAGTTTCTCAGGGCTCATTTCCAGATGCGTCACGGGTTGGGTCAACGCCTTGACACAGCTCTTTAAAACAAAGTTGCTCCTCTCTGTCCACTTCGGTGCTAGCTCTCTGAGCGTGTCTTTTAGCTCTAAGGCAGCTATCGTGAAGGTTCCAGAGCACATTGTTCCACGAGTAAGCGGTGTCGTCTAGTCATTGGCTCTAGTTTTGCATGAGAGTGTCACATACTTCCACTAGCGTTTCCTTCAACTTACCCGCGTTTAGGCCAGAGAAGTAGTTCGCTGCACGAAGTGCTTGAATCAATTCTTCTTCGATGACTATCAATCGTCATCCGGCCGGCTCTCCGATAAGATTTACTAGCATCCGATGGAATTGTCTACCGTTCATCTAGGAGGGCGGGGTATAGCAACTAAATACAAAAACCCCACGATTTTGGCAATCACGAAATCTTCGCATAATTTTAAGACCACTTTCTGTATGGGGTATTTTCCCATGACGTGTGTTGCCGCCACTTCTTATCTTTTTGCCGTCCAGCTATCGTTATCAATAGTCTTCAATACGGCTCCGCAATGATTGCTGCGTCTGACGTTTCTGTTGTTGATTGCCACAACAGTTGCTGTACAGTGTCGCAATGAATGAGGTTTACTTGGGTCACCTCTATTAATTCTGGCTTTTCAACGCCCAGTGTACAACTGGGTATAAGAAGCCTCCCGTTATGTGATCCTGCCGACCCTCCTTTGTGCAGAGTACACTTCGATTGCATTTTGCAATCTTTTCCATCAGATCTGTTCAGGCCTTTGTAGTCTTTCGTCTGGTGTCCAAAACCCATGCATTCAAAGCAACTCTCCATTTGTTCGGAATCTTTAAGGACCGCCTTTCATGAATACACTGACTACCAAAGCTTGATTTGGTCTGTTTCCAACATTTTGCTAGTTAAGGTGACGTCGTATGCGTTCCATCGTACGCCTTCCTCGTCCGGATTACCATGGGTGCGTCTCGCAGATCACATTGTGCAGTTTTCATAGTGTCTTCTCTTGGGGCCTCGTTCAGGTTCCTGCACTTAATCACTGTCTCTTTGGATAGAGCCCTTAGGGTTGCTTTCTCGCCTAACGAATTTTTGAAGAGTGTGTTGAAGGTTAAGCTCTTGACTGAAGGGTCTGTCTTCTGTTCGAAGAGGGTTCTCTACATTATCCCTCAACTGCTGCAACCCCGGATCGATTCTCACTTACCGAGGAAGCTTATTTATTTCTTCATGTCGACGATTACGGTTTCCGGCTAATCTTTTCCCGTCGAGGTTTGGCTATATCTATCTTTTATTCTTGAAATTTTGATTTGGACTTTAGTTTAACGACCGTTCGCCAACCGCCGGCTTTCTTACGATCGTATTCTTGGCCACTCTTCGGTTTTTTCTTCTCTTCCTCCTCTCCATGTGTTTCCCTTTTTCTTTTCTCCAAACTTGGGTTCCGGTAACTCTTCGGTCGGTTAAAGCGTTAATTATCTGCTCTTGTTCAGCGTTATTCATGGTGGATTTGATACTCGTCCATAGACGCTTCGTCTCAGTGTGGACGTTGGTATTTTCTTTTTGAGCTCCGACGTGTTAATCCTCATTTATACATATTGACTCCTTCTTCCTTTCATCTCCTTCGAAGGTTTTTACTTCATAGGCTCGTCAGCTAGTGACCATTTCGCTCTTCCCGAATCGACTGTTGTGGGCTGTCTAGGACAAAGAAGAATAGTAACTGAATCCATTAGAACAGAAACTAATTATGTCGGTACATAAAGTTGCTATTGAAAAGCAGATGTTTATATTTTTTAAAATATTCATTTTTCCCCTTATTCATTCTAGCCATATCTACGTCGAAATCGTTCAATGCAGCAATGTAGAGTTATTTTTTTGCAATGCCCCGGTTTGCACATTTCTTCCTCTTCCTCTTCCTGTTCACCAACGAAAAATTATTTACAAGTAGCTAATACCCATCGCGCATTGCTGCGACTTTCGACGAAATATGACGAAAACACAATTTGTTCCGATGCGCTATCTAGCGGGCAGTTAATCCCCAACCTTACTTGATAATTGATGGGCAACAATTCGCTTCGTTGAATCTACGCCGAGTGAAGAATTCTCCTCCACTGGACCCGGTCCTGGGCCAATCTCTTCCAGTCACCCTGGACATTGAGTGCTTTTAGGTCCTCTTCCACTGCAAAGAACCATCGTGTACGCGGCCTGCCACGGAGTCGTCGGCCTCTTCCCGGTTCTCTACTGAATATTATCTTCGCCTGTCGTTCTTTCGGCATTCGTGCCACATGACCAGCCCACCGCAGCCTGCCGTTTTTTATTAGCTTGACAATATCCATTCCTATATATACTTGGTATAACTCGTGATTCATGCGACGCCGCCAGATGCCATTTTCTTCTTTACCGCCGAGTATTGTTCGCAGCACCTTACGTTCGAAGACACCGAACGCTCTACGATCAACTTCCTTTAACGTCCACGTTTCATGGCCGTACAGGCAACCGTACAACTATCAATGTCGTGTACATCGCAAATTTTGTCTTCGTCTGCGAACTACGGGACTTCAGCTAGCTACGAAGTCCGTAAAAAGCCCTATTTGTAGCTGCAAGACGCCTTTTCACCTCGCGGGTAACATCCGCGTAATTAGAGTTCAAAGGTACACAAATGCTTCCACTACTTCAAATTTATCACCACCCAACACCACTTCACCACTAACATCACTATTGGACCCACGTATTCTTCCAGCTATCATGTACTTCGTCTTGCTGGTGTTGATTGTGAGACCAATTCTTGCTGTCTCCCTTTTAAAAGGCACGAATGCCTCTTCCACGGCTCGGCGGTCGATTCCAATGATATCAATATCGTCCGCAAATCCTAGGAGCATATGCGACCGAGTGACGATAGTACCGTTCCTTTGCACGCCTGCTCTCCTGATGGCAGCCATGTTGAACAGCAACTTTGACAGCGCGTCACCCTGCTTCAATCCGTCTAAGGTTACGAAGGACGTCGAAATCTCATCCGCAACCCGAACACTTGATTTCGATCCATCCAGCGTTGCAAATCAGCCGAATCAGTTTCGTCGGAAAACCATGTTCTACCATTATCTGCCATAACTCGTTTCTTTTCACTGAATCGTGCGCCGCTTTGAAATCAATAAACAGATGGTGTATCTGCGAGTTGTATTCCCGGAATTTATCTAGGATCTGTCGCAGGGTAAACATTTGATCCGTTGTTGATCGGCCTCCACGAAAACCACCTTGGTATTCGCCGACGAAAGACTCCTCCAACGGCCGCAATCTGTTGAACAGAATACGTGACATAATTTTGTACGCCGAATTGAGGAGCGATATTCCTCGATAATTGGCGCACTCCAGTCTGTGTCCCTTTTTGTATATGGGACAAACGAGGCCCTCTAGCCAGTCAGCAGGTAGTTTTTCTTCTTCCCATACATTCAAAAGAGTACGATGAAGTATTTCGTGCAGCTGGTCACTACCGTGTTTGAAAAGTTCGGCCGGAAAAGTTTCCCAACCAATAGCACACAAACACGTTTCATAACAAATGCCTACTATATAATTTTTTTGCGGACTTTTATTCATATATTCATTCGTATGCCAAAACGTTGTTCTGTGAAATGTTTAAACATTTAGTTAATTTGATTAAAGTTCTATTTTTGTGATTCGCCTGTGTTTGGATGTCTCCTCCAAAAATGCAATTTTTTTGTGTTAAAAAGAACTACGTTTATCACAAACGTCCTTGTCTACTGGCGAATAACAATTTCTTTCCGTCGAGAAGAAATACCAAAATGCAACGAACCGCGCAAAGTGACAGTATTTCCATCTAAAACGTCGCAAATGAGTGACGCATACTAAGCGAAAACATCTGTCAAGAATGTACATTTGGCATCACGGGCAAACAAACAGAACAACAACCATCAGTCGGTCAGTAGTCGAAAGCAGAAGGTCGCTGTAAAAGCAGAGCACACTATGATTGCGCGGTTCGTAAAAGTCCGAAAAAAAACCTAACCTATCTAATCATACGAAGAAGATTGCCGAGAACCAAACCTTTTTTCAGAAAAGCGAATCAAATACATGTACGAATGGAAAAGTTCAACATAATAGAAGAACCGGATAATTAAAGAAATGAGGGTTCTTCTTCCGGCTTAAGTGGTTTCCCTGGCGAATCACCCCCAGTGTACAACATTCTCAAGTACGGACTCGATAGCCATCGATTCATTAGATAGATACTCCCGACTGTCTAAAGCCCCCCTCGGTTTCGGGACGATCGCTTGCGTGTGTAGGTAGCGGAACCGGAAGAAAAAAATCCGAAGAAAATCTGCTTTAGAAGAAAAACATCGTGAGCTGTCTGGAGCACAGCGAAAGCTGGGTATGTGAAACTGAACAAGCAAGAAGCACAATTAGCTTATAGCACTTTTAATTAATGAATGCTTTGCCGAGAAGTTTTCTTCCGGGGAAAAAAGAATGTGCATGGATAGTTTTCACGCTGATTGCACCTTGAAAAACCTTGTGCCAAAAGCTAGCAAAACGAGATGACTTTGAGAATGCAATACCAATAGTAGTTTCAAATTGACGCAAGAAACGAGAATGTGATG
Source organism: Topomyia yanbarensis (assembly GCF_030247195.1). Taxonomy (NCBI): domain Eukaryota; kingdom Metazoa; phylum Arthropoda; class Insecta; order Diptera; family Culicidae; genus Topomyia; species Topomyia yanbarensis. The sequence goes on from NC_080670.1 coordinate 217,289,597, forward strand.
TTTTTTCGCTATCAACACAAGTTATGATTTGGTCATGGCATGCTGCGCAGCCGATTTTGAAGCATTCAGGACGATTCCCACACACTGTTGCGCACAAGTAGAAAAACAAATTCACAATATCAACTGATGCTGTTAATTAGACAATTAGATTGTATGGAGTCTGTCAACTGTGCGTTTAATCTGCATCAAATTTATGTCCCGACTCAGAACGACCGAAATGAATAAAAATCGAATGTCCACTAAAGCCAAAACCAAACTACCCCGAACTCTATCTCTTCCCATCCAATTCACCGGAACAATCGCATGTTAGTACGAGAGACAATTTGTATAATAAACTACCCAGCCGAGAGTAGGATACTCCCACCGCGGATTTCCGCCAAACGGTCAAAAGTTGGCCCGGAATAGTTCATCGGGGCGAAAGTGCGCGGACCGTAATTCCCTCTCTTGATGTTGATATAAAACTTCTGTGCGCCGCCGAGTGGTGGTTGTCTGTCAGTTCCGGCTCACTGATCCCTAAACCTGAAAGCGAACGAATGCCGGGTTTAGACCGCGACGTGTTCTCGCCAATATAGCGCGCCACAGCTTACTCCGTTCAAAAACGATACATTTAGCAGCGCTTCGCTGATGGTTCCAACATTTTCGCCGCCCTTGGCCAGCGAACCGAGGCCTCAGAGGTATCATATGGGAAAATAAAAAAAAAAACACAACAGCCGCGACCAGCGAGATATGCAGCAGAGCAACGAATTCGCAGGCTGATGTTTTGACACAAATGTGGCGTTGAATGAACTCGAGTTTAATTATGATGGTGATGGAGAAAGAGAGCTATGTACGTTTTCATAGGACCGTATCAGTTGCACAAAACGGATATTGGCGCTTTGGGATGAACGGAAAAAAATCGGGTAGATACGTAGGTACGTACACAGATGATGATGGGTTTGAACATCGAGCAGGCGATGGTAGTAGGCTGCTGTTGGTTTACCGCACAGTCAATGACCATTCATGGTTGAAGAATCGGCTTTGATCTGTGCATCAGTAGGCTGCGCCTGGCTTCGATGGTTCAAAGCTGATTTTCGATGGTTTTCGGGGAGTTGTTGATTTGGGTAATCTATGTCGGTACTTTATCGAGGGACGGTTGAGTTTTTTATGTTTTTTGATAATGATCTGTAACATTCAGGATCAACACTTCAAGAGATGATATTTTCCCGAAAGAATGTTTTTTCAAGGAAAGGATTTGTTCACTCCGTTGATTCCACTTCACTATTTTTGTGGGTATTGAACAACTTGTACGAGATGACGAAAATGATTATGTCAATGAGAAATGTGAACAAGTATTATGGTGAATGAATCAACTCCACAACGACTATTTGTAGCAGTACAACTTTTCTGCTCTTCTCGTTTGCGTACATTGATTATTTTCTTTCTATCAATCTCCGTTGATTTCAGAATCTAAATAAATTGACTAAAATTGTACGTTCCCCTTAAGTAGTCGAGAGTTTGTACATATTGACTCCTTTCTTTAATTCGATCATCAGCGGATGACAATATCGATTCGAGGATATTTACTGAATCCATTGAAACAGGGACTAATTATGTCGGTACACAAAGTCGCTTTTGAAAATCAGTTGCAGAATTTTGAAAAGCTTTAACTTTCTCGTTATTCATTTCGACTATTTTCGACCAAATAGAGCAAAAAATTAAAAACAAATTCGTTCAGTTATCAGTGTAGCGCGATTTATTAGCAAATTGGTGAAATATTAAAATTAGGCCACTTTGTAGAAAGATTATAATCGAATGTTTTTCACGATATCGAAATACCGGTACTTACTTTTTTCTACATCGATATTTCGGTACTAACAATGGATCCTTATTCTCGGGATATGCGGAACCAATTTACTACTGGTACGCGGAACCTATCCCGGCAGACTTCAACTTATTTCTAACCCATTTCGTTGTTCATCGTTATGAAAACAGCCCAATTAGTATGGTTCATTTTTCCCTGTTGCTCATCTGAACGTTGATGATATACGAACCACACAGTAACGAGGCTCGGCCGGAAATGCGTAACATAAGAAATTATCCACTACACGGAACTTCAATTATAGGGTGGCTATACAGCACTAATAGCAAACCAGTGTTCATTAACTTACGAAAAACAATACTGTCAAATAGTAGGCCGTTCGGGATTGTTTGGAATGTTGCTCCTATTTTTAAACAACTCAAGGCCCCCTTGATACAATTGGATTATTTTCAACCGTATCTCCCTATAGTTTGAGATCGATTTTTTATTCTCGTATCTGTTACACTTCCATGATCACGAAATTCTTCATCTGTAAATAAATTCTAGAAGAAATTCGAGAAAAACCATATAGAGTAGACTTTTGGACGTTTATGGAAAAGGGTAGAAAATTCTAATTCGTGACGCGTTGTAACGTCACATTATCGCTTAAAAAAGATTCATCTACAGATGAATGCAAACTATGCAGACGAGACGGGAAATGTCACCCTCTGAAATACTGCTTAAGGTCAATTGAAGCGGACCGTGATTCTGATAGTGATATTGAGTATACGGTTCAGATATGCGGACTTTACGATCGCGTGGAAATGAGCGTTTATTAGTTCGTGCTTGAGACCGCGGTATCCCTTTACGACGCGATTTTTGTTTCATTGTTAATACTCTTTTTTTTTAGCTTCATATAGGTTTTCCCGGTCACTGATTCTGATTCTGACGTCGAAAATACAAAATTCAAAATGACGGATCGAATATGGCGACTGTGCTTGGCTCAATTTCATGTTTTTTTTGTATTGGTCCAAAACGTCTTACAAGGGGGTTTTCGGGGTCGCTGATTTTTATTCAGACGTTAGGATTATTAAATTAAAAATGGCGATTCTAATATGGCGACTCGGTTTGGCTAAATTTCATGTTTTTTGCCAATTTCGTAAAAAATGGTTGCCATTTTGAAGGCGCCATTTCAAATTTTCGAATCCTGACTCTATTTTTGCATATCTGATAACATATCTTGATAACTTTGAAAAAACTGACTTACGAAAAATTCTGCAAAAAATCTATTATTTAGTTCAATTTTTGCGATACTTGCAAACAAATTTTAGATTTCTAAGACTTTAAGTTCAGACACAGCTGAATTTATTGTAATAAAACGAGATTTTCGATTTTTAATGGATTCTAACTAATAATTAATTAACAAATTCACAATTTTTTGTGCTTTTGTGTTGTACTCCTTTCATCCCTAAGAGTTGATTTAAAGAGAGAATCCGTATTTATATGTCAACGCTAACTACTAATCCAAAAAAAAAAAAATTAGGAGAAGTAGGCGTATACGTCCCACAAAGGGTTAATCAGATTATCAGTGCTATAGCGTTCACTAAATGGACGGGGCGTTTTTATGTTTACGAAATGTTGGGTGAAATTTTGCGTGAGTGATAGCGATTGCATGTTCTTCCTTGTGTATCCTCGCAAAGGGATCGAGCGTTTGTATGTTAATGTGTTGGATAGCGTGGGCGTTGGTATGGCGTGTGTGCTAGTGTGTTTGTAATTTGTCGTGTACAAGTTCGATTATATAAATTTGTCTTTTGCAAATTCGCGCGGACCGAGAGTCGGTTGTTCAATTTTGAGTGTACGGATCAGCTGTTAGAACTGAATGCATGGGTCAAAGATAGTCAATGGCTTCCGGACGTACCAATTCATGATTGCGCGGGAATGTATTTTGTAGAATCGCACTTGAGACAGTATTTATAAAGTGTAGGTGTTAAAATGTTCACCTGATCACAAGGGTTTTTTTATGTTTGCCAAATCGCTGACTCAGTTAGTTTTGCGTAGATGATCACAAATGCATGTTTGAGTTTGCGACCAGGGCTGTATTATTGCGAAGGTTTCAAGCGATTGTATGTAAACTTGTTTGATCACGTGGCATGTATGCCGCGTGTATGTAATTTCGCGTGAATAATTTCGTTTGAATATCTGTGTAATCGCTTACATATGCATTACGTGCGATCTAGAAGAGAGTCTTCCATCTCACTACCTTTACGCCCTGACACTTCTGATGTATACGAGTTCGTTTTTTGTTACCAACATTGAATGCATGGACCTAGGTTGTTAGGACTAAAACTAGAGGCTTCCGGACGTGACCGACCCATGTTTGCGTGGAACGCGTGTATGGCCGCACTTGAGATGTCGTTTTTAATTTCGTTGGTGCTAGCATGTTCACTTGATCGCCCAGGCGTTTCTATGTATGCGAGATCGTTGGCATAGGTGTGCACAGATGATCGCAATTATATGACCGCATTTGTATAATTGCGAATGCCACGAGCGTTTCTATGTTAACGTGTTTGATTGCGTGGGCGTTTTGTCGCTTATGCTAGCGTATTTATTGCTTCGCAGGGTTTGAATTCTTTTATATGAGGAACAACGGGTGACAATTTCATAATGATCAGTGAGTTGATTCTTGAGATATCGAACTTTTCAAAAAAATATAATTCCGAGATAGTCGAGTTTAACGGTCGATGCAGCGACTCAAAGGTCCCGCGTATTGAACACTACGCGCCGCCTTCGAGTGGTCAACAGGTAGCAATCTATAAGTAGCTGTAATTCAAGTTGTAGTGTAGTGTAGGGAATTTTTCTCAATGCATGTGCTTTCAGAATGTCCAATTTAAAAAAAAACCTCAGATTCATTTTACAGTGAAACTGGGTATTTCGGTCAACTATGAAAAAGTTACGCCAGTTTGACAGTGTAGCAATAATAATCGACTCTCCCTTTATGCTATATACGTGCAACCTGTCAAAATATTTTTCTTTCTAACTTGAAATGATAAAAATTGGACTGCGTATTCTTCAAAGTCCATTTCTAAGCCTACTTGATCGTATCTGTGTACACTACACACAATACGCTCCACCAGCAAGCAACGAGTGACCCGAAATGAAATGTACGATACATATTAGAGAAATTTGATTTTTTTTGCTGCTAATAATCAAAGTAGAACATTTAGGTAACTCCAGTACTATCTGACGTCCCATTTTACCCAATTCCGATAAATAATTGAAAATGTGGGTTACCCCCGTTAGATCAACATTACAGGCTAATGAAATTTGAAATTTGGTAAACAATTAAAACCTCATTAACACCGAGTCGAATACATTAGCTCTCGGATGTGACAATCGAATAATTTCACTCGTCACTAGTTGATCGTTCACGCTAAGTCAAACAAATAACTAAATTGCACACCAGATCAACAATCGGTGGGGGAAAGGACAAGCGCCACTTCCGCTGCGAAACGTTCGTTTCACAAAACCCCGAACTGCGCTTATTTCATAATCGACCAGTCAATTGACAGGACGAGACGATTCATAAAACAATCAAAGCAGGCGTGTCTCCCATTTACAAATCAAACCGATTGCACGATAAATCTAACGTGTGTTTAATATGTTCGGAAACGCTGTCTGGTGAATTTATAACTGCCGCGAAAGTGTATCCGAGAATATTAAACACGATGTTTTTGCAGCATTCGAAATTTAATCCTGTCCTGAAGCATTATTATCGCGGTGGTAAATTTCCGGTAGCTTCGCAAACCGCAATTGTGATTTAGAATACATTTGGGGGGTAATTGAAATTGAATAAACATAATAACATGATTAATGGGCCATACGAATTTGAAATTTTGTTTTGATCGAACGCAATTCGCTAAATTTTCAGCTTTATCGGTATCGGTTCATGGCACGCTTTGATCAGCAACTTGAAAAGAAAAACTGTTTTTTTTTCGTTCGGAGAGTAAAAATAGATTTGGTAATTTGGATGGTGGGTACCACCGCTGATTATTAGGTGAAGCATGATTCCAACGAACCGTCTTGCTAAAAATCAAGGGTTATCGTCAAAACAGAACAGGTTTGAAGGAGTAAGGCTTGTATGCGACAAAATCTGTACACCTAAAAGCACTAGATCTCTTAAAATCTGCTCACCTCCATATTTTTTTCTGAATCAGCCCCTGCTCCTTTAAAAGGCCAATCAATAAAACCTTTAAAATTATTTAACCCTGAAAAATGAATTGACTCCACTTGACTGTTTGAACTAAAAGCAGCTCACGGAACAGCCAACCGGTACGTATTTAGGTTCCTACAGTCAGAATCTGACTTTTATTTAGATGCCAATGGGAATCTTTTTTACGTTACTTTCACAGATTGATTGTTCCCCGGGGTGGATTGATCTCGACTCACAACCGGAATCGTTCACTACAACCTACGGGACCGTGGAAGCAAACAAAACTTCTCTTTTACCGTCTGCTTCTGCAAAGCCAAACCGGATGCTGGATGAAGTGAAACGTGAGCTATTATCAAGTGTGGTCTCACGGTAGGCCCTTTGATAGGCAACTAACGAGTTATTTTTGCTCGGGGGTAAAGCTCAAACCCGACATACCGTTTTAAGTGGAATGACCGACTGATTCTAATTTTGGACAACTTAAATATCCTAATCGTTATTTTAATATTAAAATGGATGCTAATATGCTTTTTGAACGACCCCTCACATTTGACAAGCTGTGGAGTGCAAATTTTCGAATAACCAATAAGTAGGCGTGGAGAAAATGTTGCCCAGGTGACTAGCATGTGTTAACCATTTTATTCTAGCATAGAGCTCAATGACCGACAAGAGTTTCCCAAATGTCCGGAACTCGAATCAGAACGGTACCTTTCAACACGGCCATCCGGATTCGACGGAGGTAAACATTGAAGGAGAACAGTTTCCGACTGGCGATCAGTGCCGGAACAATATACAATCCTTACGTTGATGTGTGTTTGCAGAGGATGGCATTCTGTACGTGGAAATGGTGCTCAAATCGAATCAATACGGGAATACCTACACGGAAAAGAAGGTGTTTCGGAATAAGTAAAAATTTTGCTATGAATTCTCGGAACAGTAACCTGTATACGTTTAGGAAACTAGACCGAGGGCTTTAATTTCACTCTTCTGAATCGTAATCCTCCAAAATATATATATTTTTTTTTTCAAATTATCCCCGATCGCAAATCCCTCAGGTGTGAAAAGTCACCTGAATAACAAATTGCACAAAACATCCGAGTCCAACTCGGCCCGGTCGTGGCAGGATACGATGACCGGTCAATTCTCAACGTGCACCAATCATCGCCGCCGCCGCACTTAACCATCCGAGAATCAGGAAATAGCTCTTCTACGTGCTGTGGCGGATTTGCGGTGGTAGCCAGACGACAGTCAACAGACCGGCTGACTGACTGACTGAACTAACTGGCTAACTGACGGTGGAGTGACTGGCGGCTAGGTTTACCCTACGGAATGCGGATATGGAATTTTTCCTTAACCCCCCGGTCTCGGCTGTCTGGGAGAAAAGTTCACCGCAAGCACACACACACAAACACACAGATATTACGTCACTAACAATGGAAAAAGTGGTACCGATCGGGTCAGAGGGTACGACGGGAAGGGAATAATTTTGTTTCTGCGATATCATCGCCATCGTTGATGGCGGCGCCTACTGCGATTACGATGGTACACTTACTGGCGGCGAAATTAATGAGAAAGTTGGAAAATTTTTGCTGCATGGGTTATGGCTGTGTACTATAGAGTGGTGAGATGTTGTCGTACACGAGACGTAATACGGAATCATGTAAGGAATTTTCGGAATTGGTGACATGACTTCTGCGGAGATGGGATAATGAAATACAGTCTATTTCATCATATTTCTCGGTTCCTCTGTTTTATGTTCTCATATTTGCCGTTTGTGGTTATGAATTTTGACTAGCGCAGTCATTAAATTTGACGAACGAACGGTTGTGTTTGATCAACCGAGCATGAAACGTTTGCAGCATTTCAAAATGCCTCTACAAGTACGAACTTTATTGCAGCCAGACTTCGATATTCTTCTAAGAAATAATTCCACTAAATTTTTTTTATATTATGATGCTTTCCATACAGAAGTTTGCGCATCCCAACTCCGGGACGACGGATTAAGGCACCCAGTACGGCTATGCTTCCGTGAATGCTGCCATCCATTACTCGGGCAAGTTCTTACGTTGATACTGTCACAACGTGATTTAAAGTCTATTTATGAATGGAAGGTTTATTTTTACTTGTCTCCCTTCCTCCAATCCATGTTGGACTGACGTTTAGACGTATTTATAGACAGAGCAGGCAACAGCACAAATTTGAAATGATGACAAACTCTTGGTTGGCAATGGGAGATTTTGAGGAGAGAGAAAACCGTTTTTTCATTTATGTGAATGGTCAGAATCTCTACATATGATTCTTTGGAGCGTGTGAATGCAATCTCGTCGATTTCGGAATGAAAACCAAATTTTCAGCTTCGCTTACGTTGGGAACTTACTTCAAATCGTATTCGTTGCAGCAAGATCCACGTGAAATGCCACGTGCATCCATACTTGCGAATAGAGCTATTGGTGCATGCCTTACATTCAACCTCCCACTTACACTATCATTGTCATCGAGTACATCAAAACAGCCCCCTTACATCCACAATCCAACGAGCAAGCTGGGCGTTTTGTGGAAAACTTCAAAGGGATCGTCAGGTAAATCCGGGAGGACAGAGTATCACTTACTTTTTTGCTCGCATGTAGAAGCAAACTTAACAGTTCGGTTCCTCCATTTGAAGGCTTGTTCGGTCGCCATATTCGAACTTGTTATATGCAATTTTTCAGTCTAAATGATCCAGTAATTGTTAAAGTGTATACAAGAAACAGTTGGAAATGGTCCACGTCGCGAGAACCGGGTAATTGTTGTACAAAATCTGGGTGGTGGACCGTCGAATGCTACGTTCGCATATTAACTCCATAGTCACCTCGGACCGGATCAATCACTCACAGAGTGGGACCGAATGCCAGATATGCTCAGCTGCCTCTGGGCATTTTTTTAGGCGTGCGTAATCTGACTAATATACCAACCGATACAACATTGCAGCCAACTATTTCGCTATGTGCATCGTCGACGTCTCGTTGTGATCAGCCATTGATCGGATCGTTGAATCCAAACGTCGTACAGTGGAATCTGGGTTGTAGTAATCTAGATGAGCGCTTAGAGAACGTTGTGTGGCACAAAAATCAAGAAAGGACAGGATCTTCGGGGAGTCAATATCAACGTTGAGTAGCTTTGCTATGAATACTACTTGCTGAAGCCTTCTGCGTTGTTCCCGTGTGTCGAGACCGATCAGGCGACATCGAGCAGAATACGGTGGAAGGACCCGTAGTACGAGTCGGACATTAAATCCGTAAGTTCGAGGGATAAGGACTCCAAAGCAAAGAAGTATTTTCAAATAGTGGGCGAACCAGCGAACAATATAACGCCTTCATACAATGCGGTTCCATAAATCCTGACTAATTTTAAAAATGAAGCCGTTGGAGTTGTCGAGTTGCTTTAGAAGTTAAAGCTGAGCGATGCTGAATGAATATTAGCTTCGTATCCAACAAAACGCCGCCGAGTAGCTGACGCAATCAACTCTAGTGAGCCTTTGCCTATCGATTTGGTAGTTGTAACGAATCGAACTGAACATGCGATGAAAAGTTGTGCTAATAATTAGCCAGTTTCTACGACACCAGCTAACGAATGGATCCAGAAGCTTTAGAAGACGGATGCAGTCGTCGATAGAGCGGACTACGAAGTACAATTTCAAATCATCGCCGTAAACCAAGCAGCAAAGCATCGTCGTTGAAGAATAACCCGAATAGTAGAGGTCCCATGTTGCTGCCTTGAGGAAGTCCAGATTTGTTCGCAAATAGAGACGAAACACAAGAACCAAGCTGCACATGTAGGATTCTGTCGCTCAAGTAAGACTTCAGTCATTTAACAAAATTCCGTGACGCGCCCAGCCGCAATATTTTTGTTAATGATATTTAGTGGTTAATTTTGTCGGATGCAGCTTTTAAGTCCGCGCACACTGCATCAATTTGTGCCTGTTCTTTCATCTGCGTGATACAAGTTGATGTGAAATCTAGAAGATTTGTGCTTACGGATCGTTTAGGCATAAACCCATGCTTACCACAGATTCAAATATCTTGAATACTGCAGATAGGCTAGTTATACCTCGGTAGTTTGTAATATTCCGACGATCACCGCTATTGTAAACAGGGAACATGAAAAACTGTTTCCAAATCAACGAAAATTCGCCTTGATCAAACGGTTTGTTAAAAATGTTGCACAAAGTTTCAGCTAAAGAAGCAATACAGTGACTGTGGGGTGATGTTAGATACAACTAAAAGGGAGCAATGGCAACTCAACCTTTTTAAAGACCCTTTTGTTGATATCCAACGGGGAAACAGATCAAAGTGGCGAGTTAAACGAAAGCAATTATGTGAAGGGCAGAATTCGAACCTGCAACCCTTGGGACTCCCGCCCACTGTACAAACTCGTATACTATCCCTGAGCTATATTGACGTCCCAGGAAGAACACATGATTATCGCATTGCCAACAGAGATCGTACCACTGCATCTAGACCGACATCACACATTGGGCATACGGCCGGAGTCCCAAGGGTTGTAGGTTCGAATCCTGTCTTGGGGGGAATTTTTCACATAAATGATTTAGTTTAACTCACCATTTCGATCTGTTTTCACCTCTGGAAACTAGCAAAACAGTCTTAAATTAGGCATTGGCACATTCGTCAAAACCCATACAATGTTTAATTATCTCACGATCATACGATCTTTAGGCACATGATGTCTTAATGAGAAACTTTTTATCTTCCACCAAAAATAATATTCTGTAAATTATTGTATGATAAACAAAACTGTATATTATTGTATGTGTATTAACTATGATAAACTAGCGGATTTATTCAAAATTTCAGCGTTTGGTTGACTTGGCTAAAAACGAATTTCTAGGACATATCCGAAATTCCAGTGGTTGAATCTTTCTACGCGCACCTGTGCGGTCTTTGGTCACGTAAATTTGTAATGCATATTGTAATATTATGAACCGATAGCGATTTGATCTTCAATGGCAAAAGCAGTATTCCGTAGTGATAATATCACGTAGCAAAAAAATTACCTGAGCTAGTCCGTAAAGAATTGTAATAGAATTTGAAAGAAATCACATAATAGTTACCATACGAATAGGAAATAGAAAATATTGAGAAATTTCAGTGATTGGCAGTTTGCTTGCTATCGCAAAAAGAATAGAAATAGAACTTAAAAAGAACTTACAGTGAAGGTGTTTCAGTATTGCTCGCACTCATATGACCTTTGATCATATGATGACAACTTTGCGAGAAACATTCCAGCGATCATCAAAAATTATATTCCGTGGTGGTAATATCACAGCTCGACAAAGTTGCTGTCAAACTAGGAGTGATGCCGAGTGTGGCAGTCTGCATAAATTAGGGGCCATGCATAAATGACGTAGCATTTTGGGGGGTAGGGAGAGTATACCAAATTTGTGACGAAGTGTGACGAGGGGGAGGGTAGGGTCAGAAGTTATGCGACGTAGCATTATGTTTAAAACCCATTGTTTAGAGAAAACAATTTAATGATCCTCCATTCCCAAGAGAAATGAATTTAAATTCAAACAAGTTACTTTTGATGCGGTTTTTCATGAGGTAAATTTTACGATTCGCAGAATTTCAGTTTCAAGTTCGCAAAAATACGAAAAGATTTTGTATGCGGATTTAACTTGCTACATTAGTTAGCTAATGTTGCTAACTAGTAGACTTAGTTTGGAAGCTGAATTAAATTTCCACTTCGGAATCAACCAAACTAAATTTAGTGATTTAGATGAACGTATGCTTCTTAGAATCATTGGCAGCTACAGGATTGAGAAAACTTCTCTTCATGCTCCCCTTGACATATAAAATTCAAAACAAAACTATCAACACTATATTTGTGATGAAATGGGCTTATGTTGCATGTAATTTGCTGTTATGATGAAAATGTTGATAAAAGTCGTCAAACATTTCGAAAGGACATGTATTTAAAATAATTGAAAAGCATGCATTTTTTTCATCACCCGGGCGCTGTGCATGTGACGAGGGGGAGGGGGTAGGTAAATGCTACGTCATTTACGAGGGGGAGGTTAGAATTTTGTGACCAAATGCTACGAGGGGGGAGGGAGGGATCATAAATCGCTGAAAAAAAGCTACGTCATTTGTGTACGGTCCCTTAGTGGCTAATGACAGCATCAAATTCAAATAGTTGTGAATTCTAGGAAGTTGAGACACCAGATAATTCATATGCTACTGATTTATTGGAAGCTGCGTCTGATATGATTGATTATTGTTTTTTTTTAAATATCTGTCTGTCTTTTAATAAACTCAAAATAATCCATCACAGAATCCAATAAAAACTTTAAAGTCACCAGGTTATTTCATGTAGAAGAAAGCAATCTTTCCTGCCTCCTGCGATTCGCTTTCTCGTCGGAAGAAACTGGTTCGACATAAACATCGTTGCTTCTTGCGAACGTTGTACAAACTAGCAGGTAAACATTAGCGCTGTTGGTAAGGTAGTTAATTAAACTTTAATCCACACGGAGAACGTAAATCTTTTGTCGTGCTTCAACACCAGCATGGTTCCTCCTCGTCATCTGGGACCGCCATGGCATCCTGATGCTAGAGTCAACGTCGTTGTCGTCATCATCATGGTTGCTACAGGACGGTGGTGCAGAATTAAAAAATAATAAACCATCTTCTGTTTGATTTCGGTTTTTCATTTCCCACTCCCTCCGGGTTCCGTTTACCAATAAATGCCACACCGTATACGGTACGAAACAGGACCCGGGCTGAGTCCATGCTACGTTTACTGTATCAAAAATCTGACACGGACAGATCCCGTCCCTTGCACGGCACGTTGTAGTGGAAACAGTGCTTAAATCCGTCCTATTCGAAAAAGCTTCTGGCGACGCACACAAAACCGTTCAAATGCCAATCCAAGTAGACCGGTCCAATCGGGCGGTCGTCTGCTGCTACTACCATCATCATCTTTTGTTATTGCATGGTGCTAGTACTGGGAAAAGGTAAACATAATATTGATCGAATGGATACTGTCAAATAGTTTAGCCTGCTTAGATCACAGCATGGTCGAAGCAGAAGCTTTTTTCTTCTCCAATATTGCACTTTTTAGTGGAAATGGAATACTTCTGCTTGAAAGTGAAAAATCAGTGCAATTTAGTGTCCCGGTGTTTTTAATGAAAAATGATATAAAAGCTAATTAGTTTGAAAAACTTGAAATGTTGACTATTATAAATCACCGACGAAGAATTCGTATGCCATGAATTTCTAAAAAGATGACGAATTCATCACCAGAATTGAGTTTGCATTTTCTGATCAGCGCACCTTTTCCGACAATTTACCCCTCGCGACAGTACGAGAGCAATACTGTCAGGATGGCACGATTTCTGGTTCTTGCTTTATTTAATAAAAGCTTCTTCCAGATAATTCAAAGAACTCGGTTCCCAAATCCAAAGTTTATGTAAATGTTATTGTAATTCATTACTGATTCATGCTGAAGGAGCTACCAACTGAGACTCTTCAGATACACTACAATCCATTGATTTTATTACCAAGAAGTACCGATAGAACTTCAATCTTTCATTTCTCATCGATGAAATTCCGCCTGTTCCCAGCAGAGCAGCAAATTGTAAACGAACGAGACTTGTACATGTGAAAATCATACACAGTAAAATAATCAATTTCATGACACAAATGAAAATCCCTTGTCATTCAAATTCAATCTAGTTTTCATCTCTGTTGGGTAACATTTTGCGAGCAACAAGATAAAACAATTTCCCATAGCCTGCTGGTCTGGTGTGTGTGTGTTGGTTCTAAAAGGAAAACCCAAACAGCAGAGAACAACCTGAAGCCGGTGAAAGACACCTTTCCACGGCAAATATTCACATTGCAAGTTTCTTTTTTTATTATTTTGGATTGCTGTGAAAATGGAAACCGGTCGGTCGGTCCATTCCATTCAAACAAGATGTTTGAGGATCTTTTTAGCAATGTTTTCCCGAAAAGTATGAGCAGCTAGTTTGAAAAGGAATCTCCTTTCTTGGGAAGAGTGCTTTTCATTCCTTCCTTTTCGTTGGCTGGTATCTCATTTGGAATGATTGCATGCAGAAACGGTAAGGGCATTCGAGACGGGCTGAACAATGCATTAAGTGCAATTCCATTCGCGCTTCTATCGACCGCCTGCTTTGTTTGTTCCCACTGATTGTTTACCGCAATTTAGTAAGTTTCGCGCGATTATGGCACAGCCTACTGAGTCGTGTTGCATTTTTATCCCAGAAATATTGAATATTGATACCAAAATATGCTGCAATACACCGAATGAAAACGGCTACAGGTTTCTTTTTTTTCGCTGCACAGGAAATAAGTCAAAACACGCCCCTGATGCACATATTATTAAATCATGTTTTATTCAAAACGAATCCGTTCGCAACTTTGCAGTGATTAAATATTTATTCGCATCGACTGCGGTTGAGCAGCGAAAATCCCTAGTTGGAATGAAAAATTACGTTCACCATGTGCACCAATCTCTATGCGGAGGCACGTAGTGCAGCGGAAAAAAATCACACTAAAGTAATAAATGTTTGAAATATTCCATAGATTATAGGAACAAAAAATATGTTGTTTATGAACTGGTAGGTATACACAAAAAAAGTGCAAACAGACGGATGCAATCGGGGGAAAAAAACCAAATAAATACTTTAATATGCACAAAATGAAAAGTAAATTTAATATGTCGACATTCGCCCGAATGAATAAATAATCGCGAATCATCGGGGTTCGAAACGAAGAATAATGTCGAATATTAACCAGCGGTTTCCGGGCGCATCACAGGCGGCTATGAACAGTCATCAAGTCTCTTAATTAAGTTTCCCGAACTGCCGCTAGGCGGTTGCTGCTTCCCGCAGTTGTAAAGTGTTCCCTCAAGTGTCGCTCGCTCGAGCGTCATCAGCTGACTGTGGAAATTTACCTGTTGCAACACTAGCCTGTGCAGCTTGTTAAACTCGCCGTACTGTAAAAGGGGGTGGCGACCGAACTTTTGGGTTTTCAGTTTAAATTTCATAAAGTGAGTTTATCTACTGCGAAGACGGGTAGCATCTTGTAATGACAGTGACAATTGACCGCGAGGGAACAATTATGCTTCGTCAAACATTTTAGGACCAACTTTGTCTTCGAACTTGTAAGAGCAAACCTCGTTAAATGAAACGATCTTGTTAGTATAAAAAAAACAAATATTCTCTATCACGCTGATCCCAAGCGAGACAGAAATATCACAGCATAGTAGGCTATTTCCGAAAAGAACAGCAATAAACTTGAATCGTAGGAGGCCTACAAAAAAGACCAACATCCTAGCTTATCAAGGTTCCTACTGGTACCGAAAAAAACGTACGATTGTGTTATTGCATAATCCTAGTAAGCTCCGGATTATCATTGCCAGCTTCGATTGGAATCATTCAATAAAGAAACATGGTAGGAAATGGTCCTCGGTAGGAAGATAATTTCTGCTCTAGACACAACGCCTGCTTTGGGATGAAATTGTTTACCCGAATCATTTGTAGCCTTTTGACGATTTTCGGGATACCCATCCGTTATGTCACGCCGGTTAATATTTCAACATTTTCCCATATATGAAAATTTATTTCCACACCCTCTTGTTAAATTAAATTTTTCCCGGAAAATTCGATAACAGAAATGGATGACTCTTCCGTCAGCGTACCAGCCGAGGGTAGCATATTTTATTCAACGCTCAGCTCCGGTGCAAAAAAAATGAAGGACACCTCTGGGAAAGCTGTTTGCCCTATTCTTTGTTCGCTCGCTTGCTAGTCAAACGACGTGCGAATAAATATTTACCGCTGGTGGCTATAAATCAAAAACTACGCATAATAATTCACCTTCTCATCGCCACATTCCAAGACAAAAATAGCATGGGTTCGGTCGGGTGTAGTGATATGCTCCTAGGTTTATCATAAACCGTGTACATAAAACACTACTAAATCTTCCGGTGGATGACAAACAGTTTGTCCGGCACATTAAAATTTCATTTCAACCCATTTTCAAACAAAACAACCGAGCGCCTCCTTCAAATCTGTGAACACCAACACAGTAGGCTCTAAAAGTCTCATCAGCGTAGGCGGTTACCGTGGTGACATATTCCCGCAAGGTTGCCAGTAATTTTCCGCACATTACATTCAGTTTTATGCAAACGTAAACTAATTTACCGGAAAAACACACACACACCCACCGCTACACTCGGTAGTTGAGCGGAAAAAGAAACGGAGCCAGCCTCAAGTGGAAGATAAATAAAACTTCCTGTTCGCGGGAAACTATGCGAGGGGTGGGTTCGCACTTGGTGGCGGTTTTTTTCTATCTCTCTCTCGGCTGCTGCTTACCGCATTAGTTCGTGCAGGAAACGCCTCCGGATAGTAATCAGTCTCGGGGACGACGGTGGGTACCGGGTATACGTATGGAATGGTTTCTGCATAAACGACTGCAATGTGAGTACGGATGCTGACTTGAAGGTAGAAAGTACTACGAGGGTATATTCAATAGTAATACGAAAGAGTATTCCTGCTGTAGCGAGCGATGACAAGCATCAAAGCGGTTAGTGATGCAAAACTTGTAGAGCAAAGGAAGCTTTGGTTATATCTTACTAGCTAATACCCATCGCGCATTGCTGCGACTTTTAACGAAATAGGAGGAAAAAACAATTTGAATTCTGGAACAATCACGTTTTTTACGTTACGAAAACAGCATCTTGACCAAAAATCATGGCTTTTATAATTATGTTCAATTTCCCTTCAGTAACGCCCGCATAACGCTTTCATTAGTGGAAATATTTGATTTTGTTTTGTGAACTTCAGTCAGGGTTTCCGCCAAGAACAACTTTATGAACATAAAACCAAAGGTTGACTCATGATTTTTTTTCATGGTTATAGGAACAATAGTTCACAAAATCAAAATATATATATTTTTCGCGAACTATTTCATGAAATTAGGAATTTTATTCATGAATCCATTCAATCCTCGAGAACTAATTCATGATCCCTAATATATTAGTCACGATCCAATATCCGTGCTCGTGAAATGGTTCACAAAATCATCAATTATTATTCATGCATTTGTGAACTGGTTCATGATTCCTAATAGTAGATACAGAACACTAGATTTGGATTGTCGCTGGCATCAGTGGTTGGAACATCATTGTTTTGATTCCGGGATATACCTGTCAAATGGGCCAAATAAAAAAAAGCAAAAAAATAATCCTCTATCGTTGTTTCATAGCGACCAATCATTTTTGTTTCTTTTCGCCATCAAAGCAATGGCCATTCTCGGTTGGTGTATTTTCACTAATTAGAATGTACAAATTGTCTAAATCTGTACTGAATTTTAATGAATTTTCATTTCCTTGTGCGGTATATACAAACTCTTCCATCTCATAACAATAACAGTCGAAAATGTACACCGAGAAAATTGAATATATTGATTTCACACATATTTTTTTTGCAACTTGTAGTAGCAAATAAAAATTACCTGTCACGCATAGATATCATGTGAAAACTAATGAAATTATAATAGTATGCCACATAGAAATTTGTTTCATAGCAGATATCACGTAATTTTTCTGTTTGCCTCTCGTTTATTCTGCTGTATATTTTATGCATTGGACGTTTTCGATCATGAATTTATAAAAATCACAGAAAAATAAACGAGACTGAATTGAAGAAAGGCAAACTCTGCCTTTTACTAATTCGAAGTTCAACTAAACGGTTTGTGGTTACAAGCAGGCCATATTTTTCTGCGTGTACCAAAAGTGCGGACCAAAGACTTTTACTAGAGAGACTTTCGATAACTTGACAGATATATACCGAAAGCAAAACAAACATGTTCCGAGGCGAAAACAATGGGAACCAATGTTGCTTCAGAATCTTCATCGCGACGAAGCACGGTGAATATGAATCACCTGCATTCGTCCCACATCGTTCTTCGCTGTTATATTCAACTTGCTGTTGATATTCATCCACGAATGAAGCCGACTGCCAATCCGTGTTTATCCGAATGCCTTATCCATACGTTCTTGCCTTGCTACTCATCGAACGACCGAATGAACTGCACGAGGAACCTATGAAGTGAATGATGAATAAACGAATCAGCAAACCATTCCTCACCATAGCGATGATCGCTTACAACTATTGGCGAAGATGACTTCAATTTTATCTTCGCAGAATGATGGCTCGCGAAGAAGTATATTTGTATTCTGATGCGTTGTACTGTTCGGAACAAGCCAATGTGCTACTGGTTCTTCAGTACAAAACTATGGGTTAAATTAACAGCTGAATCAAGGCAATATTTGTTAAATATAGTACAATCTTAATAGAAGCCTTGTGTGTCAAGTATTCAAGGAAGATTGAACCCATGTTTGGTGATAAAACTCGGCATAAGCAAAAAAAATTCTTTTGGATGAAGTTTTGACTTTAATCTGCATATGGTGTTATATCACAATAATTTAACCTATTGCGTTTGTTTTGCTAGTATCACGACGAAATCGCTTAATCAGCATGGTTGTCTAAAAATAAATCAGCTGTAGAATGAACAGTGTGTTGTGGGTGTAATATGGACAATACAAATATTACTTCTTGTTCCCCCATCGGGAAAGACTTGGCATAAAAAACGTGCTGTAATTATTTTTCTCCATATTGTCGTGATCCTAGATACCAACAAAAAATATAAAATGGTTGAATTTCGATTTTTTAACGCATTCCCTTCTAGGGATTAGTTATAATGATTACATTGCATGTGCACATCTCACGAATTCAACCAACTGCTAACTTTGTTAACTAGTGCTATAAAGATAGATTGATGTTTAAGATGAGATTTTTTGTGACGTGGTTAACATTAACAGTAGGTGCCACAGTTTGATAAAAAATACATCATTTAACGCAAATTTATTAATTAGGGGTCATACACTAATTACCTAAGGACATATGAAGGGAGTGGGTGTTTCAAAATATCTTACCAATTCTCACCTTGGGGAGGGAAGGTTTGTCCTTTCTTAAGTAATATTATAAAACATGCATGAAAAATGAAATCGATAAGAAAAATATTCTTCTCATAAGAAAAGAAACTATTTCTTATTTGTGCCATGAACATTTTATATATCAAATAAAATGAGCACATACTGTACATCATGGTCATGGAAACGCAGACCTTAAATTGAAGTGTTTTGCAGCGACAAAATATGATTGTTAAATTAGTTATGGAATTTATTGTTGCCAACGTAAGGGGCGGCTTAATTGTCGATGGTTTTGGAGCAGTTACAGAAATTTCTTGACTCTTGGTGGTACATTGTTCTGATCGAGAACTGGAGTCACAATCTGCTTTACAAGTTAAGAAGTGTTGAGACCCTTCGTGTTGTTAGACCAACATCCTTCTTTTCAAACTTTCGCTTCAAACCCGCAAGGTATATGAAAAATTTTCTGTCATGTGATTGTCAAAGAACTTGTTGGCCGTATAGTTCCAGAGTGTGTACTGTATTTTACTTCAAGAAAATTCGAAGATAGCCATGTCGGAACTATGCGTGCGATAAGCGTTATAGTTGGAACTCCGAACAAATTCACACCAGAAGAGGTTATCTTTTGAGTTCTACATCACAAAGAAATAGATTCAAAGGAAGTGGAATATAGCGAGGAAAAGTATGTGGAACAAATCGGAGTTTCTAAATATCTCCCAAAATTTATTCTGAAATTTCTACTGGGCGAGATTAAGATGCTAATGAAATTTCTGCAGATGATTATACACACTTAGAAAAAATCGTATAAATTTACGTCTCCTGATCCTGACATATACGAGCATCAAAAGTGACTTAGTTTTACGTTTGATTTTAATTTTACATGACATTGAATTTCGTAAATCATGTAATTTTACTCCACATACAGCGTTTGTTCTGAATGACAGTAAGTGTAATTTTATGTCATTGCGCATGGGAAATATGTTTCATGTAAAATTAAATGGAACACGGTGAAGTTTAATGTTTAGTCATTTCGTGAAATTTAAATTAAAGTTTGTTAAATTGTGTCATGTTTGCAATTACGTCGATGATGAAATTTATAATTTTTTGGTGTGTAGTTAAATTTTGTCCTGAGTTCTCTTTTAATAATTCAATAAGTATCGTTTTCGCTATCGAATAATTTAATGAATTAACAATATGATTTTTAATTACACAAAGCATGATAAAATCTTATGTAGGGGGAGAGGGAGTTCACCAAAATCATACGAACTCTTATCTGGGGGGAGGGGAAGGTTGAATAGTTCTAAAAAAGCCTTACGTAATTAGTGTACGGCGGCCCCGAGCAGAATATTTTCTATGATGAAAGGATTTTTCATTTCAAACATTTATAATTACCTTAAGGGATCGAAACAAGTATAAAAATATTTTAAAAAAATTAAAAACCAAATAGAATACGTTGTAGCCAAATGTAGAATCTTACGCTTATTCAAGTCTCCCCAT